>NC_087354.1:48364471-48559471 GCF_030014295.1 Loxodonta africana
CCTCCTTATAATGCCTACTAGCAACGTGTCTCACACATAATAGGTTCTCCACAAATATTCAGGGAAGGAGGTAGGCAGGAACTAATACAGAGGTGGTAACTACTCTCATTGGTCATACCTTCCGCCTTACTGAGCGGCAAGTTTTATGTACAAAGGACAGATCAGGTTTATTTATTGTTCTTCCTTACATTTACAATAGGACGGTTTCCTAAATTTCTCCTTGGCATGCCTTCTACCAGACAACATAATTGGTACAGTATTTCAACTTATAAGAAATATGCAAGCTGTTTTTTTTTTCTACTAATGATAACATTTTCAAATTCCTGTTTTGTCAATACTGAAAGCGTATCCCATTATATGTAGCCTGTCAGTAACTACAGCAATAATCAATAAACTAACCTACTACTTGAAGTCCATAGTTAATTTATTAGTTTTCCTGGTGAAGAACCCAACAATCTTAACTTTGTCAAACAGCTATAAATGCAATTACAACACTGCTCAGATGTGTCATCAGTTATAGCTTCTTTCAATTACTTCTACTTTGCATTGAGAGGCTTGTGCTCTGTGATGCCACCCTCTCACAAAGCACAAAATTTTCCCAGCAGTCAAAAATAACATCTGACATCAATCTATTTTCAATGCCAAATTAACAGCTACATTTACTTATCTGGCTCCAGGTGCCCTCGCTCCCCGATGACTCATTGCCCATGTCATGAGGTCCCTACAATGTGCACATGTTCTTCCTTAAATGATTCCAGACGGACAGTCCACGTATGGTCGTGGATTGATCGGGTGATGATTAAGAAAATCACAGTGAAAAGTCTTCCAGCAAAAAGGTGAACAGGGAATAACCCTTGGGCCTGTTCATAGGCTAATGTTATTGGGTAAATGTGTTTTATTAATGATTTGGAAGTGGAAAAGACAGCAAGTTGGCCAAGTTTAATGACAGCACTATTTGTTTTGGACAGTAAAACCGTAAAGGACTTCATGAAGCTCCAGATGGTCTACATAGAGGCTTCAGCGGCCAATAACAGATAAAATTCAACTTGGCTAAGTTTAGGATAATGTGCACTGGCAGAAGGATTTTAAACTTGTATTCAGCAGTGGGTCCAAAACTTGTAGGACCCTCTCAGCTGAAGCCTTCAGAGTCATCACCATGGTTAGCTTGGAGCAATGTCTACACTGACCTTTCACCTGATTTCCAGGCTGCAGCAATTCTGCTCGACTTCTAAAGTAGGAGAATTTTAAACAGTAGCTTCAGGGGACCTGCCACTTAAATAAAACAGGACCATCGGGCCACAGAGACAGTAGGCCAAATGGGGCATTCCATTATAAATAGACTGGTTTAGTTAGCCAGTTCAAATAGTGCTACTGTTCAACTGCTATTAATAAATAAATAAAGGCAGTGGGAAATGAGTCAAAGATATAACATATAGATAAACAACTTGTTCTGAATTTTTCAATTACCTCAGTTTATACCTTTTTGGAAACATTATATTTCCTATGTTGATAATTTACCGAATTCCTCTAATTTTACAGGATTGCAGCAAACTTACAACCATCTTTCAGAAATACGTAGAAAATACCCCTCTTGTGGAAACCCTGGTGCGTAGTGGTTAAGTGCTACGGCTGCTAACCAAAGGGTAGGCAGTTCAAATCCACCAGGCACTCCTTGGAAATTCTATGGGGCAGTTCTACTCTGTCCTATAGGGTCGCTATGAGTCAGAATTTACTTGACGGCACTGGGTTTGGTTTTTTTTGTTTGGTTTCTAGAAAAACTGGCCCATAAAAGCACAAAGGCCAACAAGAGCCAACAACTTGCTTATGCCCCACAGCAATCCTACAGCTAGATGCCAATCATTTCCTCTCAGCCCTTGTGCCCTTGGGAGGCAAGAGCCTAGTCACAGCCCCAAAGGGTACCAGCGATGTGACACAGGATCCCAGAGGAGCCAACCCATAGGCTCTGCTCAGCCCTCCCCAGGGAGGGAGCTGAAGTGGCGACAGAGCCACATGATTGACAAAATATCTGTGGCTCAAGGTTGCTTTTCTGGAGTACCCCAGAGTGCCCTGGTGCCAACCTGGCCGAAGTCTTCTTGTATGCATCTTTTCCTGTGTCTTCATGAGCCATATAATAAAATCCTTGTTCTGACAGTATTTTGAACATGTTTCTGCTCCTTGATACCAAACATGCCCCAAGATATTTCACAACAGAAGCTAAATCAGGGGCTACTGGACCAGTCTTGTGGGACAACTTGGTCAACTGGTGTACTACAGTTTATAAAGTCTATGTTCTACATTCTCATTTGGTGAGTAGTGTCTGGGGTCTTAAAAGCTTGCAAATGGCCATCTAATATACAACTATTTGTTTCTACTTGTCTGGAACAAAAGAGAAAGAAGGAAACCAAAGACTCAGAGAAGAAACTAGTCTACAGGACTGCAGTGGATTAATTACTTTTGTGTGTGGCCTTTCTAGCCATGGTCTTTTAACTCCAAGCCAGGTGACTGTGATAGGGTAATTGTGGCCTACCAAGGGGATTGGTCAGTTTTGCCTTAAAAGAGAGCCAATTCCAGAGCAGACAGGGAGAGCCCACTACCACCAAAGGAAAGACCCGCAGCAGAGAGCCACTGGAGACGGTACAGTGGGCTTCCTGGCCCACGGGGCAAGAAAGCTGAGTGCCTTTGGGCAGAGACTGAGGGCCAGGGAAAAGTTCATGCCTGACTCATGAATTTGGGACTTACCAGACTCCACAACTTCATGAGCCACTTCCTTTATATGGTTTGTGAGCTCTGTGATATGCTGCAGGGAATTAGGGAACCCAAAGACAGAAGGGAGAGTACTGAGGCGAGAGGGAATAGCCGATGTCAGAGATGAGAGAGTGGTACAGCAGCTTGGAAAAGTTAGACATTTGGGACATCTTTAACTTCTGCCTCACAGGAACCAGCTTTGTGCCGATCCTTATAAAAGAAATTATTCGTTTAAGGACTAATAGCCTACATGAACCATGGCCTCATCTACCCTGAGAAGAGAAGAACTAGATGGTGCCCCGCTACCACTACTGACCATTCTGGTCAGGACCACAATAGATGGATTCTGATAGAATGGAAGAAAAATGTAGAACAGAACTCAAATTCTTGAAAAGTCCAGACTTACTGGACTGACTGAGACTAGAGGACTCCCAAGACTATCACCCTGAGATACCCTTTAAACTTTGAACTGAAACTACTCCCACAGGTCACCTTTCAGCTAAATAACAGACTGGCTCAAAAAATAATATCACCCATACATACTATGTTCCTTTAAAAAATCATCTATATTACAACAAACAGTCAACATTTATTCTAAAGCAAAGATGAGAAGGTAAAAGAGGCAGGGAAACTAAATTACTGGAAATGGAACAATTAGAACTGAAATAATGAGAATGTTGACACATTGTGAAAAATATAAGCAATGTCAATGAACAATTTGTATAGAAACCATTAAATGAGAACCTAACTTGCTGTGTAAGCTTTCACTGAAAGCACAACAAAATATTAAACTAATAATAAGGGGCTACCTCATTTTTATCACCATTTCAAGGTCATCCAAATGTCCCAGACAACATAGAGAAAGGAGTTAAGGTAAACTGCCTGCGAAAGAAAGTTTTATTCTTTGGGATGAGAAAACAAAACAAAATAATTGTACTTACGACTTGGAGCATGTCCTTATTTGAGTAATTTCCTAAACAATTTATTAATTTCCTTCAGTTTCCCATCCTCATTCTTTTGTTTTCCACCTTGTTGGAAGAATATATTTTTTATATTATCAGCCGTTCATATGAATTGCATTGAATTAGGGAACTAACCATTCACTGAAGGCTCAGCAATTTTCTCACTTGCAAAGTAAAACAAAGTAAGACCTACTTAATATGGGGTATATTTAAAAGCACCAAGTAGAAAATGAGCTTCCAACTTCTTTGTTCCTTAAAGAAAATTGTCTTAATAGCGAAAGCCCCAAGACTGTTAAACATTCATCTTCTAAATGGGCAACAAATTTTGTGGCAAAACAGCCGTGTAGGTAAGAACAAAAAGTTTAAAACTTCAAAGTCCACAGAGTATTTTTCACATTCCTATTCAAATTCAAGGAGCCCTGGTGGTGCAGTGGTTAAGCGCATGGCTGCTAAATGAAAGGTCCGCAGTTTGAACCTACCAGCCACTCCACAGGAGAAAGACACGGTTGTCTGTTTCTGTAAAAATTAAAGCCTTGAAAACGCTATGGGGTAGTTCTACTCTGTCCTATAGGGTCGCTATAAGTTGAAATCAACTCAACGGCAATGAGTTTTAGGGGTTGGGCCAAACTCAGGAAGACTGATATTCTATTAACAAGCATTGTTTTTTACTATCAGAAAAAAATAACATTTGCAAAGCCTCCTCAGCAGAACCTCAATAGCGGCACTTAAATAGCAATAAAACAATAACGTCACTTAAACCACGAGGAGTACAGCGACTGGGAGTCAGGACACTTGGGTCCATATCCAGGCCTTCCCATTAATGAGCCATGTCATCTCTGACTGAATCTGATCCCAGTAGACCACAACTTCCTTACCTGTAAAATGAAAGAGCTGGACAAGATGACCTCTAAGGGTCCTCTCCAATTCTACTTGAGTAATTGCATGATTTTAGAGGCAATCTCCAAGTTACACATACTAGGATGAAGCTAATCATATCCCAATTTACAAGGTGCTCCAGAGGTCAAGAAGTATTTTCCCTCACGGCACCCAGCATCTAACAAGGTACACTATGGTCAAGTATACCAAAGGGAATACTTACATGCCTCTAAAACACAAGGCCTCTGCCATAATGGGAGACATTACAGTAAAACGGATTCCATACTATTCTGGCAATGTGGGAAATGGTATTAACAGAGAGAACGAGCAAAATGAAGAAAATTATTCTTTTTAATACTGCATTCTACTCACACAAGCCTCTCAGTACTGAGAGAACTAGGTACAATAAATCCTTTACTAGACATAAGGATTTGGCAGAAACAAATATGAATCCATTTACAAAAGCAAGATGTACTGCTGAGTTTCTTAATGAAAGGTCATCTGAAAGCGGAGGTTAACATTAAAATAGCCCCTTCCTAGAACTAGGTCTCAATGATAGATAAAGCTTCTGATGAACCAATAAGCAAGGGCCAGTCTTGTCAGCTGATGCTCTAAGGAAACGAAGCCGGCGCTACCAGACAACAAATACATGAAGATGTAAGGAGAAAAACAGCACAGCATACTATTTTAGAGCTTTCTAGAAAACGAGAGGGGAAAAAAATGAAATCCCCCCCCAAAATTTTAAGCTACATTATGGGAGTATTTAGCAGGATCCTTTAAATAATTAATTTTTTTTTTTTAAAATAATTAGCAATGATCAGGTAGTTTTCAGAATATGTAGGTTGTGTATATATATTTTTTTCCTAATAAAGCATTTCACATTCTAATTAAAAAAATACTTTATGGAGGAATTAAAAAGATACAATAGTGTCAGAGGAAAAGCCATGATCCCAGAAGTGGAATATTCTAACAACATAACTTACAAGAAACTACGCTATAAAAACAGATTGTTGATTAACACAAACTCATAACAAAACGCAGAGAACTATCACAGTGGTGCTGTAATAACACTTGGCTGCTGAATTCTTTCAATACATTAACTATCTCCTTGGAGACCAAATTACTTTACATTTTCTTAAAAGACAATTTATTATAGCTTTGTTTTCTTCTCATTATCTCTTAAAAACATATCTAATGAAGAAAAGAATACAACTTCTAAACTTACATAAAATGCTACTAATGTGTGACAACAGACTTTGGTTTAATACGGTGGTTATCATTTAACAGCACACAACAACATATTGCCATGCCAAATCCTTACTACAATACAATATTTTGTGTGTCACAAGTATCAAAAACCACTGTATGCCATTATTATGGCACACACAAAATTAACAGCCTAAGGCTGCTAGCGATTTAAATAATTGATAAGTTTTCAATTAAAAAGGCAACATTTTCAGGTCTAATACAAAAATCTATTTAAATTACTGATAAAACTTAGGCTTGTGTTGGCCCAAGGCCAGAAAATGGTTGTATCCAAGAGGGGAAAAAAAGGTAATTCTGCAAGTTTCAACTCAAATGCTGCAATTTTTTTTTAATTCTCCTGCAGAGATTTAGGCCGTTTGTTCACTTAATATTTATAATCAATGAGGAAGAATGGGAAAATCAATTATAGTAAAAGTGTCTCCAGTTTTGCTTTCTCCCATATTGCTTTTAAAGAAATTCTAAGGCAATCACAAATTCATTAAATTCCACATGAAAAACTAAGCTGATTTTTTTAGGAAATATCTATGTCACCACACCAAGTCCTGAGACAAAGTTTTCCAGAGCCAAAATGAACCTACATAATAAAGACCAATGCAACTTTTTAATAACAGACTGGTAATCGTCAGGATTATCAACCAAAATCTATCATGAGATTACCTTCAAATGATTCTTTACAGGAAAATTAGAACTCAATGGAATTTCAACAATAAGAAGCAAGAGACGTAAAATGTTTATTCAGAGCCTGACTCTACATAAACAAGGGTACATGAGGTAGGGACTACTGCAACAGACCGGAGGAAAAAAATCCCATTTAAGTCATCAATGACTTAACACGTTATTGCTTTCATGTTCATCTTGAAATATTTAGCCCAAACAATTACAAGAGTAGAACTCTACCTTAAGTTAAAACTCTTTGGAGACCTCAGTTTCCCACCTATAAATATTTGTTGAGTGAATTAATGAGAAAACCTGGACCTGGATCAGCAGTAGCCAAACCATAATCCATGGACCAGTCCTAATTCATAAAAAAGGTTTCACCATTCACAGCAAATTAGGAAAAAATAATAATGTAGTGAGACCTACATAAAACTAAATTTACTCACTTAAAAAAAAAATGGTCAACTTTACTTTCAACATTACGTCCTGCCCATTGTTTGAATCTTTAAATGACTCCTTACTATTTTGTCTTTTTAAATAAAACGATGGTAATAGTAATTTTTATTAGTTCATTTATTTTACTAATGTGTTTATTCAGCAAAATTAAAAGTTACCATGCCTATGTCTGTCCCCCAATATAAAAATGAAAAATCGATTAGTTTACAAAATCCCAATATCTAAGAATCAATGAGCTAGACGATCTCTTTCTAGGCTAAAAGTAGCTACCAAGAAGCCTTAGGAGCTATTAATTATAAAGACAATTATATAACTTTAATATTTTCCTACAACAAAAAATAGATAAACACTGAATTTAAGAAAATAAGCTTAAGTTGCAAGGAGGAGATGTTACAAGTATCTCAACTAAGGTACTACATAAACACGAATCACTCGGATTTTAATAATAATTCGCCACAAGCAGATGGGGGAGAAACACTGTAAAACTGTGAATAAGCATTTTTAAGGAGGAGCTGAACTTAAATTCCATGTTCACATTTATACTAGCTCTAAGACCTTGGACAAGCTTTCTAACCATAGCATCCTCACCTAAAAAACAGGGATGGTAGGTAATATGTACCTCAGTGAGCAATTATTAAAAGAAAATAAAATACTTCCAGCATCTAGTATATAGCCAGCACTTAAAAAAAAAATTAGAAATGGAAATTACTACTATTATCACTATGATCACCCACAGTACTATTTCTCAAAAAGCACAATTTGTCAGATTTTTCCAAAAGTACATTACTGAAAACATACCCTTGTGTATGGTTATGTCATCAGATACATAATGGAAGTACATGTATCAGTTCTTGCAATGGACTTATCTGAGAAAACTAGAACCCATCTTTGCGTGTGTTTTCTAAAAAATTAGCATGTCACGTTCTCAGGAAAGTTAGCCAATCTATCGATTCCAGTGCTAGACCTTTCAGTTTACAATCCTACTCTGCCTTTCAAGGTACTGATGAGCCCAGCTCTAAATTCTCACGACACAAAGACTCCCACAAAAGTTAATGGGAAGTCAATGGGAAATTGACTTTTCCTACTCGGGGCTGGGTGGAAAGCAACGCTCTGTTAATCAAACCATTCTTCTTGTTCTCTTTCCTCCTACCCTAAATTAAAACTATTGGCAAAAAATCACACAGATATTTTTCAGAGTTTTCCTTACAATGAACAATACCCTAGTTTAAGCAGAAGTCTGTCAAAAACCTACAACCTAACTGTTGCCTAAGATTAGAACCTCGATGAAAAGCATGGGTCCTGATGCCATCATTTCCGCCATAATACCACTTTGCATTTGTATAGGACTTTTAACTTTTCAAAGGGCTTTCACATCTATTATCCCATTTGATCGTTACAGTGACCCTGTGCAGTAGAAAGGACAAGTATTATTACCCACAATTGATAGATGAGGCAACTGCAGCCCAGAAAGGTTAAGTGATTTGCCTAAGGCCAGGAAGCCAGAGGTGAGCTGTGGTCTCCTGACTTCCAGTCCACTACTCTTTCCACCACACACCACACCAGATTACAAACTCAGACAACATAAAACAAAAGACAGGAAGGCTCAAATCAGGGCTCACGGAAGCTACGTCTCTGTATGGAAGTTGAATTCATCAAACTTAGTATTAAAGTTATAAAAATGCACTCTTTTCTCTTGTTCATCTACTTTAGTTGGAAACGAATGTTAATACAAATTTTCAGTGAAATTTGAAACACAAAAGAAAAGTCATTTCTGGATATATTCAAATCACTCTGATTCAGTAAGTAACCCTGTAGTTCATTTTGGACGGGGTGGGGGGGTGGGGGGGAGGTGGTTAGTACATAAAGTAACCGAGAATACATCTTTAAATCGTGTATCCATATTAAGCCTGCAGCTACATTATAACTATAGTCTATTCGGAAGGGTGAAAGAGATCTCCAGTTGAAAGTAGATTTTGAAGAATTTTTTAGAGCCCAGGGGTTCATTTTTAATGAGCCGTTACTTTAAGTACTGCATAAAAAATACAGAAAATTGATAGTCCATTTAGTCTCCACCATACCTAATGCAAAAGTCATTAAGATGCATTATTCTTAATGTTCATGATATGATCAGTAAGTGTACAAGTCCTCTGAAAAGAATGTCCTTAACTTTCACATAAAGAAATCTTTGAAAACCTTACATACCATACAGACAAATGTTATGGCAACTATAATTTAGCTTTCATATCTTCACTATGCCCGGGGAACATCAATGCCAATTACATTAACATTTTAAAAAATAGTCCTCATTTGTAATACACTTACATACGACAGCATGGCCTTCATTTCTTCATCACTTCTCACTGTAATTCGATCACCATCTTCATCTTCATCTGTTTAAAAAGCAACATAATGCAACTGATATGATTTGCGTTTTTTTCAACGTACAAAAATAATGCCAAGTGAGTACATAACACAATTGGTTTTTTATAACTGATACCCAAACCCTCAACATCATAGTTTTGGAGAAATGTTGGTGTCATTGGTTTGCTTTGCTTTGTTTTTTGTTCAGAATACAATTAGTATGTCAACTTAAAAAAAAAAAAAAAAAAAAAGAACTGCTGCCTTTGAGTTGATTCTGACTCAGAGGACCCTATAGAACAGAGCAGAACTGCCCATAGGGTTTCCAAGGCTGTAAATCTTTACAGAATCAGACTGCCACATCTTTCTCCTGCAGAGCGCCTAGTGGGCTCGAACCTCAACCTTTCAGTTAGTAGCCAAGCGCATTAGCCACTGCTCCACCAGGGCTCCTAGAATCTCAATAAAGAACTAAAACTATTTTAGGGACAGCCAAAAATTAAAATATTGCTCATGTCATTCACAACGTGTATCTAGATAACCCAAAAAAAGTAAGTATAATTGGAGTATGACTAAGCAGGTTTGATTTGGAAAACTTTAAGAAAAACCGAAGAGAGACCAGTCTTGTTCTGCTAACAGCACTTTTTTAATTTCTCAAACAGCACCCTATCCCCCTACTTCTCTATTCTTCCTCTCTCCCAATTTACCATGTCATATAGCGTGATAAATATGACTAACATTTACTGGATACCGCTATACACATTCGCTATGAGTCAGAATCGACTCGACGGCACTGGGTTTGTTTGTTGGGTTTGCTATACACATGGCACCGTGATTTGTGCTTCATATGCAGTGCCACATTAGAAACCTAACAACAATCCTATGATGCAGACATCATCACTATTATTATTCCCTTTTTACAGAAGAAGAAACTGGGGCCTTAGTGTAAGGTTAACTTGCAAAGCAACTCCAACCCAAGTATTTCCACATCCCATTCTATGTAGTAGCTCATTCTTTCTCTCTCTCAACGGTTTCATCTGTATTAGGTATTCCCTGACCATCATTAAGTCTCAAGCGGTGATTCATGCTATTTTATAATAATGTAATAGTCTTAAGACTAGAGGATAATAAGACTTCAGAAAATATACAACCAGAATGTATACATTTGAATAAGCATTATCATCAAAATAGTCACATCAAGAAATGATTTACTTATTTCAATAATGTTTTTCTTATTCAAAATATTTTAAAATATCTCTTCAAAAACTGATTTCAGAACCTAAGGATAGACCTGATGAGAGTACAGATCTTATTTTTTAACCCACAATATAATTGTGGCCTGATCCTATTCCCACACCATCTGCCAGGCAGCCCTCAGAATGACTTTTGGCTTTTTCTAAATATTCAGTTAGATACTTCATCCTTCTGAAGATAAAGATTTGTCAATAGTGACAACAGCCTATGAGGTAGACTCTAAATGCACAGTTGAAAAAAATGCCAGAAAGATTCTGAGCAATGGCAAAGTTGCTGGAAGAAGTACACCGCCTCCCAAGGTGACAAACTGGATGAGGCAGACTCTTGTTTCGATGCCCCAGCTCTGGTACATTCGCCAAACAATCATTATTATTTCTTAGTCACTCTTGGGCATATAATCGCTGTCCTAATCACATGCAAAGATCACCCTGATCAGAGGCCTGGAAAACCAGAACAAATGCCCATCATGAAAAGAACAAGCTTGGAAGACACACTCTGGAGACGCTTACTGAAAACACAGTGAACGTCCTGTTCAGACATGGACCCTGCCCCACCTCACCTTCACAGGCCCTCGCACTGTTCCAGCTGCGGTTCTGAAGATAGCCCCTATATGTGACCAGCTTGTGCTCTCTCTCACTTAGCCTCTTGCAGAGCAAAACGCTACTTACTTTTTCTCCTCAGCAGCCACAGCAACCTGACAGCATGGTGGAAATCAGCACTTGGCCAGCCCCACTCAGGGACCACCCCAACAAACAGCTCTCATCAAAGTTTTGTTTCCAGAAGATTTGTTCCTGGATCCTGCACCCTGGATCTCAGCTGCCTCCCACTGATCACCCAACTCAGTCTGAACAGTATCATCAAGTCACACTGTCTGTCTGGACAGCTGGGAGCTGTGGCCACCGCCGACAGGAAGCTACCAAGAGTTGCCTGTTTTTTTGTATAAAAGCTGCACACTGGTCCCTTTCCGAAAGAAAGAAAGCACATTCCTGTGGGGTGTTAAGTACATAAAGGGCTATATAGGAGTCTAGTGCTTCCTTTTTTTTTTTTTTTTTTAAGCGCACAGACTCTCTAGGGCCAAACTGGGGTGGGGGTGGGGGGGTACCATCCTAGTTTCGGACAAAGAAGAAAGGAACTTCTACATAGGTTCTAGAAACTTTAACATTTTCAAAGCCAAATTAAAAAAGTTTTCTTTAAAATGTAGGCGGCAGAGGGGAAAAACATATTCAGTGTAAAGAGATATAATGTTAAATAACACCACACAGAAAAGCACTTCATATTTTTGCTTTAAAATCAGGTCAAATTCTCTGTTTAAATGTGGGTTAAAAGGATTTATTCTTGACAAAATTCTAAACTTGGTTAAAAAAAAAAAAAACACTCCAGCCTGAACAAGATACATTTTTTTTTAAATCGTATTTCTGCACCAGGGCTAGCTACAGAGATGACAGTTACAAAAAAGCCATGTTTACATTCAAATCTCCATATATACAAGAGCTCAGAAAAGTATTGTTCATATGCGGTGGGGTGGGAGGTGCACTCGGAGTTTAATAAAGCAGATAAAAAACCTTTTTTAACTTGTAAAGAGGGGGCATAGATTCCAGAAAGATCGTTTAAATCCCAGTCTCTCTAAATCAAGAAGGAAAAAAATGGAGAAAGAGAGCATTCCCAAAGTCCTCGAAGCCAGGGCTTGAACCTTTAAGGCTACTTCAAATAAAAGATTCTAAAATTCTATGAATCTCTGAGGGATTACTTCAGTAAAAAATTTGTGAGAGAAGCCAGTTACCAGAAAAAACTTCTTGCAGAGAAGTTCCAGAAAAGCAGCGATAAAACACTATGAGGGCACTTTGGTTTAAGTGGACAGAAAATTGGGGACAAAAGGCTAGAATAGCTTTCGGCACTAACCTAGAGGTCAAGTGTTAGAGCTGCCTCGTTAGGGATCCGACTCCAAGAGAAAACTTCAGGTAAGTTCAAAGAGGCATGCCAATAAAGCCTGGGGATAAAATCAGGTTTACATGACCCAGTGATTAATAGTTCTTATGGATTAACAGGAGACCCAGTTTTATGTAGGTACTTGTTTTCTTAACAAATTACTCTTTGGGGGACTCTGTTTCACTCTTTAATATTTGTGCTTAGCTGTCTTAACGAAGGAAACCCTGGTGGCATAGTGCTTAAGTGCTACAGCTGTTAACCAAAAGGCTGGCAGTTCAAATCCACCAGGCACTCCTTGGAAACTCTATGGGGCAGTTCTACCCTGTCCTACAGGGTCGCTATGAATCAGAATCGACTCAACGGCAGTGGGTTTTTTTGCGTCTTAATGAAGGCTCCTTGTATTTGTCCAAGAGGAGAGTGAGTCAGAAAAGCACACCCATCTCTCTAGAAACCACACCCATGAGAAGACTGACAGTTCTGGCCAAAAGGCAAAATCCAAGCTCTCTCTGACCCTCTGATGGTGGCCCAAAAGGAAATCATAAACCTTAACATTTTAAGTGAGAATATACGTCTCTCTAGGGACAACGAATTCACAGGTGTGAGAAGTTAGTGAAGTGTAAGAAAAGAGACATAGAAATCAAACAATTCAGTAAGACAAAAACCTAAAACACTTTTTTTTAACAAAAAGTTGGGCAGATACAATCCATCTAACAAGTCCATTTGCCTACCCAACTGGATTAGCTATAAAAATTATAGCCACTAGAAATATAAACCAGAAAAACTTACTAAAGGGGCACAAAGAGTTTCAAAAGCATAAATATGTTGGTGAAGAGGAGAAAGTAGTGGCACTAAGTAGAAAAAATAATTTCAGCTTTTTTTTTTTTTTTGTCTTATACATGAAGGTTCTTTGCCATCTGACCAAAAAAGCATTACCGGATATGACCAAGAAGAAGGGGGGGAAGAGATCTAATACACTGGTTCACAATGAGAATTCCAGGCTTCTCTAGTTGCCTGGAGCATAGTAATATGATTTTCCAGCACATTAGGGAGGCAAAAGTAGAACCAGAAAGTGTATGTACTGGCTGGATTTTGTTAATGTCACTTAAAATGGAGGAAAAAATCCTAGCAAGATACCAAATAGAGTGCAGCAGATGGTAAACAAGTATTATGAAGCAATCTTCACAAAATCTGCAGTGTGTCACAAATATACAAAATGGTAGCGTTTGGGAAAAGAATCCTAACAGGCCATATGTTGTTAGTGATTTTATCTGAAGCAACACGCAATCCAAAAGAGAAGCCAAGAGAAGGAACATAAAGGCCCAATGGAGGAGAGGCAGCCTCAGGTAGGAGGCGGTCAGAATGGCAAACATAGTGCCCACCTGTAAACAGCAGGTGTGGGAGCGCTCAACCAAACGGCACCCACTACAGTGACAGGGGCTCAAGTGGGCTTTCGAGAGGAACAATCTAGCTTCTACAAAGAGCAACAGAAAATTAAGGCAATATATTATATATCATTTGTCACATTCCTTCAGTGCCAGGTAAGAGTCAATTAGAACTATAGCAAAGGCATTTCTCTAAGGCAAGAGAAAAGAAATGCAAACATAATGGTAGATATTAGAAAGATATCACAAGGAAATTACCAGAAAAGCTGTGAAGTTTACAGCCCCTCTCAGGTAAGGAGTCTGATGATCTCAGCAGGACTAGAGGCTGCAATTCCTCTGGTCAGATCTTCATACTCAACGTGTTTTAATTTAGCTCTATACCTACTACCTCCTGATTTCTTTGCTTCCTTCCTCCCTCCAACAAATATTTAAGTGCCCACGATATGCCAGGCACTGTTCTGGGCATTATGGATAGTAACAGCTGGCGGGGGGGGGAACACCCTGCCCTCTTGGGGTTTACATTCTGGTGGAAAAAGAATGAAGGAGGCGAGGGAGTAGGCCATGCTGATACCCGGAGACAAAGTGGTCCAGGCAGAGGAAACAGCAAATGCACAGGCCCTGAGTCAGAAGGGAAACTCTGGTGGCAAGTGGTTAAGTGCTACGGCTGCTAACCAAAGGGTCGGCAGTTCGAATCCGCCAGGTGCTCCTTGGAAACTCTGTGGGGCAGTTCTACTCTGTCCTGTAGGGTCACTATGAGTTGGGATCGACTCGACGGCACTGGGTTTGGTTTGGGTCTTGAGTCAGAAGTATGTCTGGCACCTTTCAGAGCAGCTAGAACAGAATGAGATAGGGTGACAGAAGTAGATGAGTTGAGAGACGGAATGGCAGGGCAAGGTTGGGGGCAAATGAGAAGATGTAGGTCCCTGAAGAGCATTTTAGGGACTTGGCTTTTACTCCTGAATAATGGGAACCATTGGAGAGTTTTGAGTGTTGTGATCCAGCTTAACTTCTCAGAGGATCACTCAGGTTGCTGTGTGAGAAGAAAGGGAGAGAGACCAGTTAGGAGGCCACTATCCTTCTCCAGGTAAAAAGTGATGGTGGTCTGAACCAAGCTGAAGTTTTCAGAAATCATTACGGGCTGAATATATTTTGAAGATACACCCAATAGAATTTGCTGATGGTTGAGATACCTGTCTTTATTAATTCATTCTTTTAACCATCCATACATTCCAGAAACACATACTGAGTGTCTACTATGTGCTGCCACCACCCGTCTGTCAGTTTGTTGTGCTGTGGTAGCTTGTATACTGTTATGATGCTGGAAGCTATGCCACTGTATTTTAAATACCAACCAGGTCCCTCCCCCATGGTGCACAGGTTTCAGCAGAGCTTCCACATTAAGACAGACCAGGAAGAGAGGCCTGATGATCTACTTTGGAAAATTAACCAATGAAAACCTTATAGATCACAAAAGAACACTGTCTGACTCGCTTGCTTTGCACACATCATCAGAAGGGATCAATAGCTGGAGGAGGACATCATCTTTGGTGAAGCAGAGGGCCAATGAGAGTGCAAGAGACCCTTGGTGAGATGGACTGGCACAATAGCCACAATGACGGACTTGTACATGCTGGTGAGGATGACAATGTGGCACGATTGGGTAGCGTTTCATTCTGTTGTACATAAGGTCGCCATGAGTCGGAGTCAGCTCAAAGGCAGCTATCTACCTTTATGTACTGAATACTATGCTAGGGCTTCTAAGCATTCAAAAATGCACACGATTGTCCACTGGCCTCAAACAGCAACCAGTCCGGTGAGTTCCAGTGCTAGGGTAAAAGGCTTATGTTTCTTCTTAATTCTCAAACAACTTATCGAGGGTACTAATAAGAAGTAACTACTCTCATAATACTAACAAGGATTTGGAATTTTTGCATCAACGATATGTTGTACTAAAATTTCAATAAATTAAGGCTTTCTTCAGATTGTCTTAAATTCTAGGATGCACGATTACTCTTACATGTTAAATAATTTTTATATTCAATGTAAGTCTCTTAAGAATTACAATTTTTCATTAATCCACCTAGTTTTACATATAAATATCTACATTATCTTCTACATATACTATAATTTTAAGAAAATGAAACTTCATTTTTTCCAAATATTTGAAGACTTAGACTTTTTTTCCAAAGCAAAAAGGGATTCCCACCTAACTATTCTTAACGAGACTGTCTTCAATATTTGGGGATATGAGGGGTATCTTCGGGTGTCACTCCAGTGGTCAGTTATAGTTGTATAGCATAGTGTACTTCAACAACTTACAACTTATGTAACCACAATTTTGCTTTAAATGATCATACCATAAAAAACAAAGAAACCAGTTGCCGTTGAACTGATTCTGACTACTGGTGACGCTACACGTATCAGAGTAGAACTGTGCTCCATGGAGTTTTCAATGGCTAATTTTTTGGAAACAGGCTGCCAGGCCTTTCTTCCAAGGTGCCTCGGGGTGGACTAGAATCTCTAATCTTTCAGTTAGCAGCTGAGCATACTAACTGTTTGCACCACCTAGCCAAGTTTAAAATGAGATATGATGTGCTGGTTTAAAGACTTCTGCACCCAAAAAGCAAGATAATCTTCTGGGATATCACAGTAGCCCTGGCTCCCTTATCTGAGGTTTCACTTTCCACGGTTTTACCCTCAGTCAACCACAGGCCAAAAACATTAAACGAGTAGCCTGATGAGGTCTCACACCTTCCCGGTCTGCCCTGCCTGGGGACCACATTCACATAACTTTTATTACAGTATACTGTTATAATTGTTCCATTTTATTATTAGTTATTGTTGTTAATCTCTTCCTGTGCCTAACTTATAAATTAAAACTTTATCATAGGTAGGTATGTATAGGTCAAAACATAGTATATACAGGATCCAGTACTATTCGAGGTTTCAGGCAACCCCAGGAACATATCCCCCATGGATGGGGAGAGGGGGGACTACTGTATAAAGAAACTGAAAGGGATCCTATTCAATGAGAAGTAGGTATAAAATGATCATGGTTGAAGAATGACATAAATAAATATTTATCCTAATACCATATTTTCTGAACCAAAACTCAGACACATGCTTTGACAGGTGTTAAGATATTTATGAGGGCTATTGGCCAGAATGGAGCCCCAGTGGCACAGCGGTTAAGAGCTTGGCTGCTAATCAAAAGGTTGGCAGTTCGACTCCATCAGCTACTCCCTAGAAACCCTACAGGAGTTCTACTCTGTCCCATAGGGTTGCTAGGAGTCAGAATCGACTTGACGGCAACAAGTTTGGTTGGTGTTTGGTACTGACCAGAATATGGGAAGTCAGAGAGTCACCGAAAAGTAAGACCACATGATTTTTGTGGGCATAGGTCAATATTTTTCTAAATAGACTTAAAATGTATCTTTCAAGTCATTGGTGAGATTTTACTGTCCATCGACACCAGTTCAGCAATCATTTTATGGCAGTAACTTGTCCAGATAAAATCTAGGGAGAGGAACACATATAACGGATAGGCACAGGGAACTCATTAGTGGGGACAGCTGATTTTCATCACCTCACAAGTTGGTGTACTCATTAACCTGCTAATGAAACTGTGAAAATCAGCAGGGTTCTCTGGGCCTATATGAATGCAAAGCTCCTACAGCATATGTAGGGCCCATACATGCTCAAGCATAGCGACGATTGTGAGGATGGTACAGGACCAGGCAGTGTTTCGTACTGTTGTACACAGGGTCTCTACGAGTCAGAACCTACCGACAGCACCTAACAACAACAACATACATGCAAACATACAGGATTTTTTATGGCTACAGAATTTAGCTTCATATCAGAACTGTTCTCACATCTGGTATGGTATCAACTGTCTGTTTCAGTAAAGGTAGATCCCCATCTGACTCTTTTCAACAAAATAAACTGACCATGGTACAAGAAATTTAAAAAAACATACATACATATGTACATAATATATATTTTATACATACTTAATATGTATGTGTGTATGAGTGTGTGTGTGTGTCTGTGTGTGTGTATTTAACCTCATTAGAATAGAAAGAAAAAAAGAATATAGGTGAATGTTTTTTCAATATCCTAGAACATGGAACACCTTTCTAAGCATGACATAAACCCAGAAGTCACAAAGGAAAATACAACAAATTTGACCATGTAAAAAACTTTAAATTTCTCTGTGGGGAAAAAAAAAAAGACAAAAGCAAGCTGAAAAGAAAGCAATAAACTGAGTGAAAATATCTGCAACTTTTAAAACAAAGGGCCAGTTTTCTTAATATTGGAAAGTAAATTAGAAAAAGATAACCTAATAGAAAAATGGGCACAGCTGACAATATATATACGTGTGTGGTAGTTCATAGGAGTTAAATACAAATAACCAAAATACCAATGAAAAGACGTTCAACCTCACTGATAATTAAAAATAAACTAAAATAGTAATATAATAATCTTTTTTACCTATCAAATTGACATTGACTATAAAGTTTGCTGACACCCAGAGTTGGCAAGGAGGGAAGGAAATGGCATTCTCACACACTGTTGCAGGGAGTGTAAACTGGTTCTACCTTTTTAGAAAGCAACATGGTACTAGCTATTGCAATTATTAAAAAAAAAAATTTTCCAGTAGTTCCAACTCCTAGGAATTTATTCAAAAATACATTTCCACAATGTGGAAAGATACAGGACATTGCTGTTCACTACATTTTTTTTCTAATACTGAAAAACTGGGAAAACTTTTTGTTGTTTAAAACAATGGTAATCATTTATCATGTCTCAGTTTCTGTAGGCAGGAATTGAGAAAAGGTTTGGCTAGGTAGTTCTCACTTGGGGTCTCCCATGAGGCTGCAGTCATATGAAGATTCATTTAGGCTGGATATTGCTCACATATTTGGCTGGCTGTTGGCCTGAGGCCTCAGTTCGTCTCAATGCAGGTCTTTCCATGACACGCTGGCTAGCTCCCCCCAGAGTAAGTAATCCAAGAGGCCAAGGCAGAAGCTGCAATACCTTTTATGAAGTAGGTTGAGAAAGCATATAGCAACACTACCACCAATGCTGGACACAAGGCCAGCCCCAATTCAGTATGGGATGCAACTCAACAAGGGCATGAACACCAGGAAGCACGGCTCATTGAGGGCAATCATGGAAAATGACTACCACCTAAACGATCCTTTTTTCTTTTTTTTTCACAACTTACTATGAAAATTTTATGGTATTTTAACTGGGTTCACTCTAAGGGGCCTTGATTTGGTATCAGTTATCCTGAGATAAAAGGAGCCCTGGTGGCGCAATGGTTAAGCACTCCACTGGTAAGTGAAAGGCTGGTGATTTGAATCCACCAATGGCTCTGTGGAAGAAAGGCCTAGTGATCGGCTCCTGTAAAGACTATAGCCTTGGAAACCCTACAGGGCAGTTCTACCCTGTCAGACAGGGTTGACGCAACAACACCAAACAACACAAACAACAACATTCTGAGGTAAGTAGTTCCTCCCAAACCATTCTTTTTCTTTTTTTATTTTATTATTTTGTTGTTGCTGAGAATATACACAGCAAAACATACACTAATTCAACACTTTCTACAAGTACAATTCAGTGACACTGATTACATTCCTCGGATTATGTGACCATTCTCACCCTTCTTTTCTGAGTTGCTCCTTCCCCATTAACACAAGCTCACTGCCCCCTAAGGTTCCCATCTAACGTTTTCAGAAAAACTGGTAAAACTTTAATGTCCATCAACAGACTAAATAAATTATGCCATAGTCCTAAAATTAAGTATAGTGCAGTCGTCCAAGAGAATGAAGTTGATCTAAGCATACAGATGGTGGACAGAGGTCCAAGACATTCTGTTAAATGGAGGCAGAAGAAACTTGCAGTTCAGTATATATTATGCACATAGAAATTTTCTGGAAGAATACAGAAGAAATTGTTAACAGTGAGACCGGAGGATTTGGGGGAAATGAAGGACTTTTACTTCTTATCTTATCTCTACACTGCTTGAAACATGTCACTTTGAGGACTAATGTGTGTCTGACCCAAGCCATGTTATTTTCAACTGTCTCATATGCATGTGAAAGCTGGACAATGAATAAGGAAGACTGAAGAAGAATTGATGCCTTTAAGTTATGGTGTTGGTGAAGAATATTGAATATACCATGGACTGCCAGAACAACAAACAAATCTGTCTTGGAAGAAGTACAGCCAGAATGCTCCTTGGAAGCGAGGACGGGAGACTTCATCTCACGTGCTCTGGACATGTTATCAGGAGGGATCTGTCTTTGGAGAAGGACATCATGCTTGGTAAGGTAGAGGATCAGCAAAAAAGATGGATTGACACAGTGGCTGCAAAATTGGGCTCAAACATAACAATGACTGTGAGGATGGTGCGGGACAAGGCAGTGTTTCGTTCCATTGTACACAGAGTTGCTATGAGTCGGAACCAACGTGATGGCACCTAACAACAACAAACATACTGCTTGAATTTTTTTAAATATCATGTATTACTTCATAATTTTTTTAAAAAAACTAGATATTAAAAAGTACTTGTATTTGTGCCCTAGTTGTAAAGGGAGAAAGACTAAAAGAGAGTAAGAAGAGAAACAGGTACAGGGCCACTAGCCCAAGAGGAGACTTCACCACAGATGGGCCTCCCTCATTTAGCCGTAACTCCCTTCCCATCTACCAGCCCCAGGGACAGAAATCAAAAGCACACAGCCAGTGCAGGTCCTCTGCTCCCACAGGACATGGGGCCCAGTAAACTGAAAGAATTTAGGGTTTGCACTGTCTACCACTAATCAATTATATCCAATTTCTGGGCAATAGCACAAATAAGCCACAACAGCAAATTAAACATTTGGCTTTTAGTCATATGTATTTTATAATTCTCATTTCAATATGGATATACACGACATTCCATTTTATTCAATGAGCATGTTCCTACAAGGCACTAAGCTAAGCACTAAGGAGAGAACAAGTCAAGTAAAACATGGTTCCTATCACCAAGTAACTCAGAATCTAATGGGGGGGGGACACACACAACCACCCAGAAGGCAACAAGGAACCAGTTCACTGCCTAGTAAAGACATAAACAAGGTGCGCAGAGAGATTAGCCCCATCTGGGGGATGAGAGGTGCCAGTGAAGAGGTAGCATCTCTCACAGCTGGAGAATCTAAAAGATGACAGGAACTCTCCTCTCTTTTCCACTTATACTCAGCTCTCTTTTTCTCCACATTTACATAAAACAGGTAAATTTGATGGCTGTCCTTTCTCTTGCTGTTTAATTCATATCACTAAATAGAACACTATCACTTTTGTATAAGAAAACAATTGGCCTTAGGTATACTTTTCAGTATTAAATATATTATCATAAATACTTTTTTATTAAAGTTTTATTTACTTGGGGGGGTTGTTCTATCATACTCACAAACCACTGAAATACCCCCCAAATTCCAGTCAATTAGCTTACAAACTATATCTATCTTTCCAACTATCTCTCATGTCTGTTATTGTTGTCGCTATACCCAGATTCCATTTATTGGTTCAGATTTTCCGTTCAGAGAATAAAGTCATCCTAGGACAATCAAGAAAAAAGCTAGCCTAGGATTTTAAGTCTATAATGGAAAGCATACAATTACACAAGCAAAAAACAAAAAAATTAATTTAACAATTGTCCTCATTATCTCTCTGTGTGTAGTTTTGTTTTTATTTGTTTTTCATCTAAACCTGGTCCAGACACAGATGGATATAGAGCTGCTGCCCTGTTGGGGAAAAGGAAGCATAATCTCTAAGAATTTAAATCTAGAGGGTTAAAATTTTTTTCCTCTACTTAACACACCTTACAGGCTTTCAACACACTTGGCTGATAGAGTACAAGTCTTACAGTTAAAGAGACCTGCATTTGAATCTGGGCTCTGCCACTTCCTACCTGGTCACCTTCAGCCATCATTTCACATTTCTGAGCTTCAGTTTCCTCCCAGGTATAATTTTCCTACCTTACAGAGCCATGGTAGAGATCAGCCAATCTAGATAAAACATCTAGTACACTGCCTGGCACAAGATATCTAGAATAATAATACTATTGCTGTGAACCCTAACTCTGAAAGCTGTGGGGTAGGCACAGGTACATCAAGTCACTGGAACCCTCACTACTTTTGGGGGACCTAGAAAGCATGTTCTTTGCCATGCTTAAGAACAATCAGAACATAGGATTGCAAGATTATGACAATTCTCACAAGTCCAGCACAGGGGTTGAGAATATAGGCTCTGAAGCCTATTCCACTGTACCACTTACTAGCTGTGAGACTTGAGCAAATTGCTTAGAGGAGATGACCCTTCCTCAACTGTAAAACAGAGCTAATAACAGTCCTTCAAAGTACTTCATGGGGATCTTGTGAAGGTTAAATTAAATGAGATAACCCATGCAATGCTCTCAGCACAGCATCTGGCAACAGTAAGTACTCCAAATGCTAGCTATTACACTGCCCATGAACTCCCTGGCACCCCCAAGGAGTTACTGCAATGGGTCTGAATACAGTGTGCAACACTAACACGCATTTCAGATATATGTACTATTTTTCAATGGTATAAAAATTCCAATGTGATTAATAAAATACTAATCATTTTAAGAGTCTTACTGATAGTAGCTTTTAAAAATAAGTAAAGATCATCGAAAAATATTCAAACAAGAGAAGAATATGTAAAGTAAAAAGTTTGCTCATTCAGTAACCTGCCGATCACCACGCTCCCCCCACCCCCAACTCCAAGTGCACTTTCCAGAGGAAACTGCTGGAAAGCACTGTAGTGGGCACTCTTCAGATCCTTATCTCTCAATATATACATGAAGTTGGAGGGGGTTGGAGGGGTTGGGGTGGGAGAGAGTGTTAGGTGTTTTTACAAAATGGGATCTGATCATACATATTTGTTTATTCAACAATACATCATGGGTATCTTTCTACATCAATGCATGACATGCTAGCTCATTCTATCAAGCTGCTGCTTAATGCTTCAAGATGATGGATAAATTATACTTACCAGTACACTATTCTGGGAACCCTGGTGGCATAGTGGTAACGTGCTACGGCTGCTAACCAAAGGGTCAAGCAGTTCGAACCTGCCAGGCGCTCTTTGGAAACTCTATGGGGCAGTTCTACTCTGTTCTATAAGGTCGCTATGAGTCGAATCGACTCGAGGGCACTGGGTTTGGGTTTGGTTTTGTTATACATTATTCTAGGCATTTAGGTTACCTTTCATTTTTTGCTATTAAAAATTCCACAATGAACACCTTGTTTGAAGGGCGTTTGGCACATGTATGGGTATTTCTGTTGGACAATTTCCTACAAGTGGATCAGCTGAGTCAGAGACATCACACATTTTACAACATGGTACGTATTGCTAAACTGTCCTCCAAAGAGGATGTCCGCATTGTACTCTTCCATCATTACGTATTTTTCTAATAAACAGGAACAAAAAAGTATCCTATCATGGGGAGAAACTACAAGTTTTTCTACACCGAGAAATGGCCTTCATCTTTCGAAAACAAGGTGGTAACCATGGCTCCAAACACTTACTTCATCCTTCTCAGCCCCAGGGCTACTGACTAAACTCTTAACATTACCCAGACCCTGATCTCTCCTGCAACGACTGGGTTCATATCAAAACCAGTTTTCTAGTACACCCTTACACTGTCCTCAGGTCAATGGGGAGGAAGAGGGAACCCAAGGCCCAAAGCGTTGCTGTCATTATCTTGTCAACCCTCGCCAAAACAGACTTATCCCATGCAATGTTTGCTTCAATGCTCTACTCTGCCAGAATGTTTTAAAGTGGCAATGGATTAAAATCTCTTAATCAATAATCATTGGCCCACAGGTAGTTTATATGTTTCATTTTTGTTCCAGCAATATTATTACAGTGAGGAGCAAGAGCAGATAAAGGTCATGTTGGTAATTAAAGCTATATTGTATAAATATGCAGACCCAAGATATGATTAAATAAGAAAATATTACTTGGTTCAGTATCATCATTAAACTTGCATTAATTTATAAATATTTAAATGTACCATATGATGATCATAAATAATCTGTTTTTGTCAGTGTCTAAAGTAATGCAACCCATAAACCCTTTGAAAAATTACTGCAGAAAGAAATCGTGGAGAAAGAAGGTATACAAGGCAGACTTACATTCAAATGCGGTGGTTGTTGCTTCAGGCAGAACCTGGCCTATCACATCCTAAACAAAGAAAGAATAAAGAAACACAATTAGCCATCTTCTTTATTGCTAACATGTGGCAAATTCTGGAGGAAATATGAGAACCTGGAAAAGATTTTTGAAATGTTGGCATAAACTACAAAAACATCCGCTCATAATCACACCTAGCCCAGCAATGTAAGCCCAGAGTTTATATCTCTATTCCGGGGGGGGAATCTTTATGAAATCTCTTCTACTTTGTACTGATAACATAATCTTTCATACTCAATCCAACAGTGTATATAAATACACTATTATACATTTCTTCTAATGGAAGCTGTGGGATGTAATATAGTGGAAAGAGTAAGGGGTTTTTAGAGTCAAATTGGCCTGGGTTTGAATTCCAGTTCTGTACTTACTAGCAGTGTGACCTGGAACAAATTACTTAACCTCTTTGAGCCTCAATTTGATTATGCTCCAAAATATGGCAATATAAATATTAAATATATGTAATAAAATCGGCAATATAAATATTAAATAATGTAATTAAAATAACCTTTGGGCCTAGCACATTGTTGACACTCAGCAAATGCAGTTCCTGATATGTGGCTGACAATACCGTGCCTTGCGCTCATAGTGGCAGTTTAAAACCCCAGTTTCCATCACAGTGATATAAACATATAATTCTATATTTAATATGAACATTTCTTACCAACCTTTACTATTAAAAAAAGCAACTGAAAAACATACCAAGTCAATCTAATCTGCAAAAAAAACCTAAAAAGTGTATCTGATACAACATTTAACTGAGCCTACAAAGTCGAAAACATTTCAAAATTAGTCTATAGAGGCAGTTTAATGAAAGAGGCCCAGAAGACCTAAGGGAAGTGGTCAGCTCTAAAGAAAGTGACCCCTGCCCACCTGGCCCCAGTATGTCCAGTCTACCATGAACAGCCTGCAAACCTCATTTCTCTGGGGTGGCAGGGGAGCTCTGCCACAATGTCCCTCCCAGGCTGAGCCAGAACTGGCACCAGCCAGCTGGCTGACAAAGCCGCCTGCAGTATTTCTCAGCAGGAAGCCCACAGCCATTCTGAGCAGGGCACTTAGCAGAGTGAGGGCTGCACCCCCCTTCTAAGGGCAGTTCTTCAGATGTTTTTGCTGCAGTGGCGATCTGCATAATAGCCTTGCCTCTACAGTGCTTTTTTTTTTTTTTTTTTTAATAAATCTGCACATATAAAACTGATCAAAGAGAACGATCTTCGGCAACCCTCCCTCATTATAGCCCAAAGTGGTTATTTTTTTTCTTCTGACTCCAGTCATAACAAATGAAACATCAACTTTTTGAGGAAGTATTTGTAAAATATTTCGGTGTAAAAAAAAATTCTTTCTACACGTTCATAGGTAAAAAAATATTTATTGACAGGTAAATGGAAACTATGGAGTGGAACGGAACAGACTACGCAGGCAGTACAGTGCAACGCCTGGGAGCACACACTCTGGAGCCAAAATGCTAGTGATGGGCCTTGGCTCTGCCTTGCCCCAGCTAAGTGACTGATCCTCTGTGCCTCGGTAAAATGGGATCATAGCTGTACTTCCTTGTAGGACTATATGAGTTAATACTTGTAACATGCTTAGGAGAATGTCTAGCACATGGTAAGCGTCTGCTAAATAAATAAAACAAATCACTGATCACTGGAATATCACAAAGCTCACCCCACAGTGAAGCCTTAGATTCTAGCGCCCAACAATCAGTGGTGTGTCAGTGGACGACGGCCACTCGTTCAGTTACCTCATCCTTCCAACATCATTTATTAAGAACTCTTTCTAGCCCGGATAGATAGGAGATGAAATATAATAATAATAATAATCCTGTCCACCCCCAACCTGCCAAGTCTCAAGTGTCAGAAAAAAAAAGTCAGATGATAGAGAAATCTTATCACTCAGAAAATCAATCCCGCAAAGTGAACTCCACCTCTACAGTATTAGGGAGCAAATTTAGGATCCCTCCTACTTATGAGTAGCAGACTCCTTCACACAGCAAATTTCTAATAACCTGTTGAAAACCCCACCAGGCAGCAATAGCATCCTTTGCCCATTAATGTAAACGAGGTGTTTTACATCTGATACAGAGAAAAGGAAAAACCATACTTGCTTGAGAGAATCATATGAATACAACCTACCATCTTGTTTCTTCAATGCAAATAACGTGGGCCTGTCATAATGACTTCGGAAGAAAGGCCTGGTGATCTACCTCGAAAAATCGGCCACTGAAAACCCCATGGAGCACAGCTTTACTCTGACACACATGTGGTCACCATGAGTCAGAATCAACTCAACAGGAACTGGTTATCATAACAACAGGATAAAAGGACTGAAAATTACTCAATATCTATTCATCAATTCTAAGCAGGATACATTTAACGATTTTATGTTCATTTCGCAGTTAATAATCTCTTATATTTTAAATGACTTATTTCAAAGTGAACCTGTCCCACTCTCTACGACATAACATTTTAACTAAACTAACCAATAATAAGCCCTGGTGGCATAGTGGTTAAGTGCTACAGCTGCTAACCAAAGGGTCAGCAGTTTGAATCCGCCAGGCGCTCCTTGGAAACTCTATGGAGCAGTTCTACTCCGTCCTATAGGGTAGCTATGAGTCAGAATCGACTCCACGGCAGTGGGTTTGGTTTTTTTTGGTAACCAATAATAACCACTGCCGTCAAGCTGATTCCGACTCATAGCAACCCTATAGGACAGAGTAGAACTGCCCCATACTGTTTCCAAGGAGCACCTTGTGGGTTTGAACTGCCGACCTCTTGGTTAGCAGCCGTAGCACTTAACCACTATGCCACTAGGGTTTCCAACTAACCTAAAGAAAGTTTCAAAAGAAAGCCTAAACTATCATATCTTGGCGATTATTTCTTGATCTTTTTTTCTCTTCCTTTCACTAAATCAAGTCAAATACCTGACAGACCAAAATATTAAAATGTTGGTCAAAAAACAAAAATCAGCATTTACAATGTGCCAGGAACATAAGGTTCTGAAAGCTATAGGACGTAGAAGTATAAAACTTGGTCTTTGGCCTTATGAAGATTCTAATCTGTTCAAAGAGATGAAAAGATCATAATCTGTTCACACAAATACCTAAAAGACAAATAGCAATACAAAGCACCTAAAATGTAACTAACAGTCAAACAGAAGACATAAATAGCAAACAGTATTTGCTAAAAAACTCAGGAGGAAGGAAAAATCAGGTTAGATTTTAGTTTAGACAGAAATTTCACAGGTAAGGGGGAATCTGAGCTGGGCCTTAGAGACAGCAGGATTCAGAAAACAGGAAGGAAAGAGACGAGCACTCTCTCTCACCACACACTAATCCAGAGCTCCTGCACAATTTTCCACAACTGGGGACTCGGCCGCCAAGGAAGAGAAGACATACACAAAGCTGAAAAACAGATACGGCAGACAACCCAAATGTCCTGCTAGGCCCACTTAACATTCCAGACCAAAATCTAACAAAACAGTTATTGTCAAGTCGATTCTGATTCATGGTGATCCCATGTGTGTCAGAATAGAACTGCTCCGAGGGTTTTCAATGGCTGCTTTTCAGAAGCAGACCGCCAGGCCTTTCTTCTGAGGTGCCTCTGGGTGGACTTGAACCTCAAACTTTTTGGTTAGCAGCTGAGTACTTTAACTGTTCGCACCACCAAGGGACTCCTAACTTATCAGCCAGTAACTAATTATTCGGATGAAGAAAAACAAGGCCCAGAGAGGCCAAGTGATTTGCCCAGGGTCTCACGGCCATTTGACAAAGCTGTGCTTGGGGCCTCAACCACTGACCCCAGGTCTAAAACATTCCCAGTTACAGCTGGTTTAGTGACCACAAACTGTTTTTGGCTTCTGCGTCAGGTTTTGCCAAAAACTGCTTGTCGTGTGGCCTTCAGCAGGCATTTCCCTCCCCTGGGCTTCATGAGCCTTCATTTGAAAACTGGGGCAAGGGGAACTGGAAAGGCATCCATTAGACGAAAGGAATGCTGCCAGGTGGTATTCAGCTCTGATTTCTAAGGTCTGAGCCAGAGATGCTGATGCACCTGGTACTTTCCACCTATTTCCTGGAGATTAGGTGAGTCCACTACAGGGCCACAGGAGACTACACAGCACTCGCTGCCACAAGAGCTTCCTCGGGCTCTCCTGACAAAACATGCTCCCCCTGTGCTTACCTGAGCAAGCACGTGTGCAGACACATGGCACTCAGCTCTAGACAGTGGGCCATTTGTGCAATGTTTACTTTTAGGCCCATCAGCCTTGAGCCAGGTACAAGCAGAAGCAGGAGATCCAGGCCCTATCCCTGCTGTTGTAATAATGAGAACAATAATAATACCAACACAGAGCATTTACAATAAACCAGATTGTTCTAAATGCTTTACATGTATCAACTCAAGTAGTCCTGACAAGTCTAAGAAGTGGGTATTATTTTTATCTGCCCTCCCGCCCTGGAGCTGCCACTTGAGATTTGAACCCAAGCATTCTAGCTTCAAGGAGCCCTGATGGCCCTGGTTAAGCTCTAGGCTGCAAACTGAAAGGTCGCAGCTTTTATTCATCAGTGGCTCTGTGGGCGAAAAGACCTGGCGATTTGCTCCCATAAAGATTCCAAAAACCAAACCATACCAAACCCCTTGCTGAGTGGATTTCAACTCATAGCGACCCTATAGGAGAGGCTAGAACTCTCCCACAGGGTTTCCAAGGGGCAGCTGGTGGATAACTGCCGACCCTTTGGTTAGCAGCCAAACGCTTAACCATTACACCACCAGGGGCCCCCCCCCTCCGCCCCGTAAAGATTACAGCCTTAGGAAACACAGGAGTTCTACTGTCATACAGAGTCCCTGTGAGTCGAGATCAACTCAACAGCATACAGCAACAACAGTCTAGCTCCAGTCTGTGCTCTTAAACACTGTCCTATTCTACTTATACCTTCTGTTGTCTGAAATGAGTAAAGTGAGAGAAAGCTCATGTCTTTCTCATCACAGATGCAATCTCATTTAATCTTCACAAGTCTTTGAGGCAGGTATCATCCTCCATTTTACAAATAAGGAAATGGAGGCACAGAAGAGATACAGTGACTTGCCTAGTTAGTGGGACAGCTTGCAATCAAACCCCAATGTCTTGATTCAAAACCCAGTGCTCTTTCCACAGCACTGTAACTGTACCATAACTTTTTAGCTCCCTCATTAAACAAGTGTTTCAGAGTCCTATGAAGCACCAGAAACAGAGCAGAAACAGACATGCCCATCTCCTCCAGAAGTTCACCACCTAATGGAGGAGACAGACAAATAACCATGACACAACATGTCTCGCTTTGCTGGCATACACACACAAAACTCTGGGAACACAGAGGAGGGCCACATAACCAAGACTAAGGAAGAATAGCGCAGCTTGGCTTTGAAGGATACGTGGGAGTTGAACAGCTGAAGAAAAGGGCAAAGTGAGGACAACCTGGGCCCCGGGGGAGCATGGAAAGTGATTCCACACACCTGGAGTACAGGATGCTCGGGGTGTGTCGTAGGAGTTGAAGCTGGTGCCAGGTAGGCAAAAGCCAATCAAGACTTGCCCAGAGGACCATGCTAGGTAGTTTGGGCCTCATCAAGAAGGGAAATCTACGTGCATGTGAGTGTGTGGAGAACTCTGAGAGCAAAGAGAAGGATACCATTTGGTGCACAATACTGAGGTTGCTATGTCACTCTTGTCTCAGCACTCCTGGCCCAGGCACCTGAAAACCTGCACGGCTGGGTGTTTGTAACATCCAGAACTCAAAATGAAGTTACAGCAATCAAAGTTTCGTCGAGTCACTCATGACAATCAAAAATTGCATCACATACCTGCCACTCAGCCCCATCTTACCTAGCAGGTAAGTTCTACCACAGATCTGCGATTTGGTATGTCAGTTCTGCCTTTGATGCCTCAGTTATTCAATACGTAAGATGGGCACAAGGCATCCTACCTCAAATGAATGTTAGAAAGATAAGAAGTGGCACAGCAGCCTGTGGGAAAAAAAAAATAGTAAGGAAATCCGAGTTCTAGTACTGACTCTCCCCATCAGGAGCTACACGGCTTTGGAAGGCAGGAGCCCTGGTGGCACAGTGGTTAAGAGCTCAGCTGCTAACTAAAAGGTTAGCAGTTGGAGTCCATTAGCTGCTCCTTAGAAACCCTATGGGGCTGTTCTACCCTGTTCTATTAGGGTCGCTATGAGTCAGGATCGACTTGACGGCAATGGGTTAGGGTTTCTTTTTTTTTTTTCTTTTGGTTGGCTCCTCAGCAGCTATCTGTAAAAAGGTACATGGGTGAACTTTTTCCTGCCTTTTGTAACCTGGCCTAACTCCAAGATTATACTCTGCTTTAACATCCCATGATTTTATTTGAAATTCATTTCAAGTATCTTGATTCTAAGATACACATTTTCCCGTATTTTAACATCTCTGAAATTGGGCTTTATTTTGTCTTTACGATGGATGGTGTGTCATGGTTTATAGGGCAGCATTAGTTTTTCTTAGTGATACATCCCACAATGGCATGTCCTACAATCAACGATGTCTTAGGTTTGCTGAAACATGGGAAGTTCAAGCTGCCCTTGTTTCAGTTTCCCTTTCCTCACTGGTCACCAGGTTCAGAGGAGCCTTGGGGGCGCAGCGGTTAAAGTGTTCAGCTGCTAACTGAAAGGGTGGCTGTTCAAACCCACCAGCTGCTCCTCAGGAGAAAATTCAGAAAACTCAGTAGAAAAACATGGCTAGAATTCGGCCAGACATTGCCCCAAATCCTTGGGAAAAGGTCTGTCTTCTAGACTCAGCTTTTTGTATCCCAGTTGGTTGCTTCTATGTGTGTGATTCCAGTCTGTGAGCTCCCTGAGGGCAGGGGTGTGGTCTCATTCTCCTCTATTTCCCCAGGGTCCTGCACAATTGCCAGATCTGGGTTGATGAAATTAATCAATGCTTGTGGTTAAAGCAATAAAACTGCCCCATCCAGGGGAAAAAGCCCAAAAACCCACTGCCGTCGAGTCGATTCTGACTCATAGCGATCCAGGGGAAGATTCAGCAATTAAGGTCCTGACCACTCCTCAGGTCCCTGAGCACCCCACCACCTCGCTGAGACTCGGACACTCACCAGCACATCCCTGAAGAGTAACTGCGGCCCGGAGTGCACTGTCCAGTCCACCGCGCCACTGTTTGGAATCTTGATGCGAATGACCAGCACCTGGTTCTCCATGGCATGGAAGGGGCCAAAGGCCAGCCACAGCATTACAGACCAGAGGAGCTCACATCCTGGGGTACGGGGTACCCACTGGCCTCCGGTTTAGGCGGGGGCTCAAAGAGGAGCCAAGGGGGGTGAGGAGAAGAGAGCAGAGGGTGAAAAGTGAGGTCTGGAGGGTGAGGGGTGAATGAGAGAGGAGGGTGGTCAGGAAGGGCCCGCAGGCACGGAACCAGGCTCCGTGAGGGGCTGGGGTGTCTCCCTGTGAGGGTGGACAGGGGAGGGGGCCGGGGACAGTAGGAACGAGCGGAAGTCTGAAGGTTCTGGAGTTGGAGAGGGAGGCAAGACGGGTTGCTGAAAGCTCTCTGCCGTCTGTGTGGGTGTGAGGAGTCGGCCAAGCGAGGACCCCGTTTGGGGGAGATACAGCGGCAGGTGTCCGCCCCTCCTCAGGGGACGAGGGGAGGCTCCCCGACTGGAGCGGACTGAGTCTGGGGCTGTTAGGAGGGAGCCGCCGGCCGAGGGCTCAGGAGGCCAGTCCTCTGCCCCACCCCCGGCCAGGGGACGCGGCGCGCGCGGGCTCAGGCCCGGCCGCCCGAGGCCGAGCGTCCGGCTGCGACAGCGGCGACGGCGGAGACGGCGACGGCGGAGGCGGGAGGAGTAGGAAGGCGACCGCGAGCACACTGTTACTCCGGAACCAAAACGCGCGGCGCCGGAACCCAGGGAGCCGAGAGCCTGCCCGCCTCCCGCGGCGCCATGTTGGAAAAGGGCAGCTCCAGACCGGAGCCGCCCCCGCGCCGCGGGCGGGAAGCCACCAGGGGTGAGCGACCGGCCCCAGGAAACCCGCCTTGACTGAGGGTAGGGATGGGTCCTGCCCCCTCACGAGACCCTCGTCGCCAAGCGGCCGCCCACGGCGGCGGAGTAACGACCGCTTCTTTCCCGACCCTGAATAAAATCAGCGAGGTGAAAAATCTAACAAACGAAGGGGGAAACTAAGGCTGGAGTCCGCGAGAAGCAAACTTAGAGCTTGAAATTGTGTCCTGTTTGCCTGTACAGAGCCTGAGAAAGACGGGACTGCAGCTCCCATCTGTTCCCTACTTTGTCAAGCCGAGCACCTAAATATGTGTGGGGGATTGTGTATCACATCACTAAGAGCAAAGCAAGAACTCAAAAAAAAAAAAAAAAAAAAAAGTTTTTTTTCCAAGGCACAAATCCAGAGAACCATCTTTTTCCCACATTAGCAAAGCCTTATGGATTTTTGTTAGTGAGGTTCTTTTCCCCCAATATTGCCCTGAAACAGCAGACAGCCCCCTTTTCAGAAGCAACGGTAAAGAAATTCAGTGAAGCCCTCTGTAGTAGTAGCATCATTTTCTTTTATAAAAACGTTGCGAAAATATCTAGTCCACAAATTTTCAACTAGATCGCAGTGCTTAGGTAGTCGCTGATGTCACAGCGGAGCAATGACGCTTGGTTATTTTTAAAGACCTTGTTACGTCACATTTTAAAGTGCGTCCTTCTGTTGGTCTGTGGTGCCCTTAAGAAGTTTGCTTAGGAATTGCAACATGTAGATTTGCGCTTTAACTCTTCCTAATGAAAGTGGACAAGTTGGCCTTTGGGGGTTGTATTTTGTATAAACTTAGTGGGGGAGGGGTGTCGAGTTCTCCTTCAACGGTCAGATAGTTGATTAAATGAGAGAAAAATAATTAAGATGTTGGTCAAGTTCAGTGTGATACCCAGAAGTTCTTCTGCATACTTTTCTCTGCCTGAGCTGCTTTTATATTTAATTTGAAAGGCCACTGTAGGAGAAAAATGATCTCTTCAGTTCTTGTAATTTAATAGCTTAGGTAGAAATTCATTTAGTTAGATCCTCCAGATACCGTAGGATTTGCCTCTTTCCGCCTGTACTTCAATCCTGTGAAAAATAAAACTTTTGCCCAAGGTCCCCATGTACTTTTTATTGAAGGTTAATTTTCTATTCTTTGAGAAATTAGACCACAAAACTAAAGGTTTTCTATGAACCTATGATTTGTTAAAATGTCTTTTTTATTCATAGTACCGTCGGGAAAACCAACTCAATTTGCAAAATTTGCATACATATTCTGAAGCTTTTCTTAGACTAATGGTAGGCTCATAGCACTTTCCCAATGTTTGCAGAGCCAGATATAATCACACTTCAGTTCTTCATAGCTTTTTTATAGCAAGAAATCTTGATGGTTTTAGCAAAAATATTCCAGAACCAGAACTGTCACTGCAAGAAGCGTCATACTCACAGATAATACAAGACCATTCCATTAGGATCTTAAATGATAAAATATCACTTTCGAGTCTTACGAAATAAACAAGATTTGTTATCTGAATTTGGAGCCTTACTGGTTCAGTGGTGAAGTGTTTGACTGCTAATCAAAAGGTTGACACTTTGAATCCACCAGCTGCTCCTTGGAAACCCTATGGGGCAGTTCTACTCTGTCCTATAGGATTGCTGTAAGTTGGAATCAACTCGATGGCAACAGGTTTTTTTCTTATCCGAATTTAAAGTATCTTTAATATTCAACATCAAAGTTCTGTGTAATCTTAAAACTTTTATATGCAATACATACAGTTTTGAAATTTTTTATCTTTTTTAAATAAGGGGTATAAGTCAGGAAAGTCACTCAAGGACTGGCTGATGTAGTTTGGTAGCCATAAGTCAGATTTACTGTACTAAAAAAACCTGTGCTGTCTTGTACTTTTCCTACCTGAGGGACTTCTCAGTAAGTGTAATAGAAAATCCCTCCTCTTGTGAAGTTATATCCTGGTGAAGAAGACAAACATATGAGTAAAGTATTTGTTAAAAAAAAACCAAACCTGTTGCCATCGAGTCGATTCTGACTCATAGCAATCCTATAGGACATAGTAGAACTGCCCCATAGAGTTTCTAATGAGCAACTGATGGATTTGAACTGCCAACCCTTTGGCTAGCAGCCAAGCTCTTAACCACTGCACCATGAGGGCTTCAAGTGCTAGTAGGAAAATGAACCCAGGACGGGAAGATGAAAACAATATAGCACAACAGTATAATACCACTAAGGAATATGAAAACTGGCTCGTATTGACTTCTGTTAACCAGTAAGCTTAACTGAAGAGAGACCCATTTCTGAAAAGTTAGGTGTGGAGTGATTTTTTTAAGGAGGAAAATTTTATTTTATAAATTCAGAGAAAGTTTCTCTCATCTCCTCTTACGAATTTGCTCTCAGTCTGAGTTTTTAACCCTGAATCTGACCCATTCCCACTACCTTCAATGCCATTACTCCAGTCCAAACTACCAGTATATTTCTCTCTTAACCTATTTCTAGGAAACCTTGGTGGTGTAGTGGTTAAAAGCTATGGCTGCTAACCAAAGGGTCGGCAGTTCGAATCCACCAGGTGCTCCTTGGAAACCCTATGGGGCGGTTCTACTCTGTCCTATAGGGTTGCTATAAGTCGGAATCGACTCAACGGCAACGGGTTTGGTTTTGGTTTGGTCAATCTGTTTCTACTCTTGTCCCTACTAGCAACAGTCCATTCTCAACCCAGTTGTCAGAGGAGAGCAGGTCACTCATTTGCTCAAAACTCACCAGATGGCTTCCTGTCTTGTGCAGGGGAAAACCCAAAGTTCTTTACTAGAAAAACTCTACTCATTCTACCCAGCCACCACCCACAGCCCCTGAACTCTCTAGCCACATCCACTACTCTCCTTCATTCACACTAGCCTCCTTCTCACAGATCATGCATTCCATCTCAGGGCCTTTGCAGTTACTGCGTCTGCCTGGATCGCTCTCACCCAAGATACCCCCTTGGCTCCCTGCCTCACATTCAGCAGATCTTGATTCAAATGTCACCTTCTTGCAGAGGCCTTTCTTTAGCACACTATCTAAAGCTGCAGACCAGCCCAGCTTCGCCTCACCCATAGATACAAGCACATTACGTGTGTGCAATTCCTAATTCCCTTCCTTAGTTTATTTTTCTTCTAGCACTTACCAGTACTACATTTTTTGTTAATTTGTTTATTATTATTTGTTTTATTCACTCCCGTATCCCCAGTACCTACAATAGTTGCTGTGCATAGTGGGTACTTTAGTATTTGTTGAATGAGTGAATAAATTTAAAGGCAAAGTAGACTGAGTGATAGGAATGCAACTCCCACATGCATTTACTGCCTCTCCTGAGCCTCACTGGCTCATTTCCATTTCCTTGAGTTTGGTAATAATGAGAGGGGCTCCACAGAGAGACACTATCACCAAGATTGAGATAATGACAATTACAGATTTCCCTTAAACAGCAGATTTTAAGACAAATACGAATTGCCTCATATGTTCAAGAATTAAGGATCCCGTGTATCTCCTTCAGCACCTAGTGTGGGCATTTGCATAACAATACTTAAATATCTGTTGATTGGTTTTGATTTAAAAAAAATATGAAGATCATGAACAAGACAAGAATGTTCACTTTTACCACTGCTATTCAACATTGTTCTGGAAATTATAGCCAGAACAATTAGACAAGAAAAAGAAAGAAAAGGATTCCAAATTGGAAAGGAAGAAGGAAAACTCTCTATTTGTAGACAACATGATACTATACATAGAAAATCCCAAATAATCCACACACAAAAAAAACTGCTAGAGTACTACACTAATTCAGCAATTGCAGGGTACAAGATTAACGCACAAAAATAAGTTGTATTTCTATACACCAGCAATAAACAAGTCAAAAAGAAAATTCAGAAAGTGATTCCATTTACAATAGTGTCTAAAGGAATAAGATACCTAGGAGTAAATTCAACCAAGGAGGTGAAAGACTTGGACACTGAAAACTATAAAATATTACTGAAAGAAATTTAAAAAGACCTAAATAAATGAATTTCCATAGATTGGAAGACTTACTATTGTTAAGATGTCAGTACTAACCAAAATGATATACAGATTTAACACAACCATTCTCAAAATTTCAACAGCCATCTTTGCAGAAATTGAAAAACTATTCCTCAGATTCATATGGAATTGCATCAGGTCCCATGTATCCAGCCAAACCTGTTGACATTGAGTTGATTCCGACTCATAGTGAATCTGTAGGACATAGTAGAACTGCCCATAGAGTTTTCAAGGTTGTAATCTTTACAGAAGCCGACGGCCACATCTTTCTCCTGCGGAGCAGCTGTTTAGTTCAAACCACTGACTTTCAGCTAGCAGCCAAGTGCTTAACTGCTTAACCACTGTGCAACCAGGGCTCTTTCCATATAACCAAAACAATCTTGATCAAGAACAAAATTGGAAACTCACATGTCCTGATTTCAAAACTTACTACAAAGCTACGGTAATCAAAATAATGTGGTACCGGGATAAGGATATGTATGTATATACCAACAGAATAAAATTGTTTAGAAATAAACTCATACATCTGTGGCCAATTGATTTTTGACAAGGATGCCAACCTCATTCAATGGGGAAAGAATAGTCTCTTCAACAAATGTTGGTACAACTGGATTTCTGCTTGCAAGAGAATGAAGTTCGACTCCTACCTCACATCATGTACAAAAAATAAAGTGGATCAATGATCTAAATATAAAAGCTAAAACCGTAAAACTCTTAGAAGAAAATGTAGGGGTAAATATTCATGACCTTGAATTTGGCAATGGATTCATAGATACAGCATCAAAAACATGAGCAACAAAAGGAAAAATAGATTGGACTTCATTAATATTAAAACTTGTAATCAAGGGACTTCATCAAGAAAGTGAAAAGACAAATTACAGAATGGGAGAAAATATTATCAAGTTATATATTCAGTAAGGTTTTAATTTCCAGAAAATAAGAACTTTTTCACTCAACATCAAAAGGACAACCCAATTAAAAAATGGGCAAAGGCTTGAGAACGGGAACCAGACAAGGATGCCCTTTATCACTGCTCTTATTCAACATTGTGCTAGAGGTCCTAGCCAGAGCAATTAGGCTAGACAAAGAAATAAAGGGCATACGGATTGGCAAGGAGGAAGTAAAATTATCTCTATTTGGAGATGACATGATCTTATACACAGAAAGCCCTAAGGAATCCTCCAGAAAACTACTGAAACTAATAGAAGAGTTTGGCAGAGTCTCAGGTTATAAGATAAACATACAAAAATCACTTGGATTCCTCTACATCAACAAAAAGAACATCAAAGAGAAAATCACCAAATCAATACCATTCACAGTAGCCCCCAAGAAGATAAAAATACTTAGGAGGAATAAATCTTACCAAAGACATAAAAGACCTATACGAAGAAAACTACAATGTACTACTGCAAGAAACTAAAAAGGACCTACTTAAGTGGAAAAACATACCTTGCTCATGGATAGGAAGACTTAACATAGTAAAAATGTCTATTCTACCAAAAGCCATCTATACATACAATGCACTTCCGATCGAAATTCCAATGACATTTTTTAATGTGATGGAGAAACAAATCACCAACTTCATATGGAAGGGAAAGAAGCCTCAGATAAGTAAAGCATTACTGAATACGAAGAAGAAAGTGGGAGGCCTCACTCTACCTGATTTTAGAACCTATTATACAGCCACTGTAGTCAAAACAGCCTGGTACTGGTACAACAACAGGCACATAGACCAATGGAACAGAATTGAGAACCCAGATATAAATCCATCCACATATGAGCAGCTTACATTTGACAAAGGCCCAGTGTCAGTTAATTGGGGAAAAGATAGTCTTTTTAACAAATGGTGCTGGCATAAATGGATATCCATTTGCAAAAAAACAAAGCAGGACCCATACCTCACACCATGCACAAAAACTAACTCCAAGTGAATCAAAGACCTAAACATAAAGACTAAAACAATAAAGATCATGGAATAAAAAATAGGGACAACGTTAGGAGCCCTAATACAAGACATAAACAGAATGCAAAACATTACAAAAAATGACGAAGAGAAACCAGATAACTGGGAGCTCCTAAAAATCAAACACCTATGCTCATCTAAAGACTTCACCAAAAGAGTAAAAAGACCACCTACAGATTGGGAAAGAATTTTCAGCTATGACATCTCCGACCAGCGCCTGATCTCTAAAATCTATATGATTCTGTCAAAACTCAACCACAAAAAGACAAACAACCCAATCAAAAAGTGGGCAAAGGATATGAACACGCACTTCACTAAAGAAGATATTCAGGCAGCTAACAGACACATGAGAAAATGCTCTCAATCATTAGCCATTAGAGAAATGCAAATTAAAACTACGATGAGATTCCATCTCACTCCAACAAGGCTGGCATTAATCCAAAAAACACAAAATAATAAATGTTGGAGAGGCTGCGGAGAGATTGGAACTCTTATACACTGCTGGTGGGAATGTAAAATGGTACAACCACTTTGGAAATCTATCTGGCGTTTTCTTAAAAAGTTAGAAATAGAACTACCATACAACCCAGAAATCCCACTCCTCGGAATATACCCTAGAGAAATAAGAGCCTTCACACAAACAGATATATGCACACCCATGTTTATTGCAGCTCTGTTTACAATAGCAAAAAGCTGGAAGCAACCAAAGTGTCCATCAACGGATGAATGGTTAAATAAATTGTGGTATATTCACACAATGGAATACTACTCATCGATAAAGAACAGTGACGAATCTGTGAAATATTTCATGACATGGAGGAACCTGGAAGGCGTTATGCTGAGTGAAATTAGTCAAAGGCAAAAGGACAAATATTGTATAAGACCACTATTATAAGATCTTGAGAAATAGTATAAACTGAGAAGAACACATACTTTTGTGGTTATAGGGGGGGAGGGAGGGTTGGAGAAGGTTATTTACTGATTAGTTAGTAGATAAGAACTACTTTAGGTGAAGGGAAGGACAATACTCAATACACAGAAGGACAGCTCAGCTGGACTAGACCAAAAGCAAAGAAGTTTCCGGGATAAACTGAATGCTTCAAAGGTCAGCGGAGCAAGGGTGGGGGTTTGGGGACTATGGCTTAAGGGGACTTCTAAGTCAACTGGCAAAATAATTCTATTATGAAAACATTCTGCATCCCACTTTGCAATGTGGCGTCTGGAGTCTTAAATGCTAACAAGCGGCCATCTAAGATGCATCAATTGGTCTCAACCCACCTGGATCAAAGGAGAATGAAGAACACCAAGGTCACACGATAACTATGAGCCCAAGAGACAGAAAGGGCCACATGAACCAGAGACTTACACCATCCTGAGACCAGAAGAACTAGATGGTGCCCGGCCACAACCGATGACTGCCCTGACAAGGAGCACAGCAGAGAACCCCTGAGGGAGCAGGAGAACAGTGGGATGCAGACCCCAAATTCTCATAAAAAGACCAGACTTAATGGTCTGACTGAGACTAGAGGAATCCCAGCGGTCATGGTCCCCAAACCTTCTGTTGGCCCAGGACAGGAACCATTCCTGAAGACAACTCGTCAGACATGGAAGGGACTGGACAATGGGTTGGAGAGAGATGCTGATGAAGAGTGAGCTACTTGTATCAGGTGGACACTTGAGACTGTGTTGGCATCTCCTGTCTGTAGGGGAGATAGGAGGGTAGAGAGGGTTAGAAACTGGCAAAATTGTCACGAAAGGAGAGACTGGAAGGGCTGACTCATTAGGGGGAGAATAAGTGGGAGTATGGAGAAAGGTGTATATAAGCTTATATGTGACAGACTGACTTGATTTGTAAACGTTCACTTAAAGCTCAATAAAAATTATTTTTAAAAAAATGGGCAAAGGAAACCAGAAAAAGATTTAATTTCATGTTGCTAAGTTATCACTAAGTTTGGCTACTAACAAAAAGGTCAGCAGTTTGAATCTACCAGCTGCTCTTTGGCAACCCTATGGAGCAGTTCTACTCTGTCCTTTAGGGTCGATATGAGTCACTTCTCTGCAGTTAATAAAGCAGTAGGTGCTGTCAGCTGGGCTGTTAGGAAAAAATTTAAAAAGAAAAGGGTTAAAATTGTTGATTTGGCCCACTTCAAATCTTGCTAAACCAGAGAATAAGACCACTCATGACTTGCTCCCAGCTCCCATATCTCAGTCATTTTCAAGGGAAGTGCTTCTGGAGGTATTTCACACTTGCTAATGAAAATTATTTTGCTAGTATAGGGAACACTGACCTGTGCATAGAGGAATGTCTAAGCTCTTCACCGACTCCACCCAAAATAGAAGATAGAAGAATGTAATAGAGAAAGCCCGAGAGTAAAGTTGCGAGCTGCCGAATTGATGGTTTGTGGATAATGAGGACCCATACCCAGTGCTCTCAAGATTTAAAGGTTAAGTCAAGTGTATGTAAAGAGAAATTCTGATTTTTTTAAAAAGGATTCAATGTAATAAAATAACTTGCTAGTAGCTAAATGGCTGACTGAACCTGGCCACAATTTCCTTGTTTCGAGCCATCGACTGGGCTCAGTTTCTATCTTTAGTCAGTTCTTCTGCTGTGTAGGGCGTTTTTGTTGAATGCTTACACCAAAGGGTAGAGAAGGGGAAGGAGAAGGGGCAAGAGCCACAATTTTTTGTTAATTAATAGGAAGTTGGATTCATGTGTACCTTTTCTTTAGAATCTCTGGGTTCTGAGCAGATGGCACATATTTAATACATGCCTCTTGGAAGTGTCAATGAATCATGGTATCCATCTGTTATAGGCAAATTCTACATTGGGCACTTGCAGTTACCTCTATAATGTTACATTCTACTTCTCTTATTGAGAAAAAAGTGGTGTCTGTAGAAATTACCTCAGTTAAAAGACATGGATGGCTGACTATAGGTGATCTGAACGCCTTTTCTATGGGTTGGCTTAGAAATGGTCATTTAACCCTCAGTTTTGGCCAATAAGACAGAAAGAGAGGCTTACGGGAATGTTCTTCTTGGTCCTTACGAGAGAGCAAAGGGAATCTGGTTTTCTCTTTCTCACTGTACGTGAATAAGGTGGCTTGTAACCCAGATGCCACTGGCAGACATTTTATGAACACAAGGAAAACCAACCTTAGAACGAAGCCAAAGCTTAGACAGCAGGATGAAAAGACTGAGAGAACCTGGCTCTTTGATGACATTTTTTGAGTCATTGAATCAGTCAAACATAGAGTCCACTCTACTTCTGAATTGTCTGTTACGTGGGCTAATAATTATCCTTGTTGTTTAAGCAAAAAAAAAAAAAAAAGCAGAAGAATACAAGGGCCCTCACCTTACCAAAGATGGTGAGACTGCGTCTTACATACTTTGGACATGTTGTCAGGAGGGATCAGTCCCTGGGGAAGGGCATCATGCTTGGTAAAGTACAGAATCAGAGGAAAAGAGGAAGACCCTCAACAAGATGGATTGACACAGTGGCTGCAACAATGGGCTCAAGCATAACAATGATTGTGAGCGTGGCACAGGACCAGGCAGTGTTTTGTTCTGTGGTACATAGGATCACTGTGAGTCGGAACCAACTGAGGGCACCTGACAACGCCACCACCTCACCATACCCTTGCCAGTACTGATTAAAACTTTCTGATGCATATTTGCTACTTTGATACCAAAACAATCAGCAAAAATACTGGTTGAAAGGACATTTCACTTATTATTAGTGCAGTTACATACATTTTCATAAATGTCTTCATATTTGCATTTCCTCTTTTGTATATTTTTTCTTAAGCTTTGCATGTTGTCCGTTAAAATATTTTGAATAAGAAAGAAAAGATGGGTGAAGGACTTGAATAATATTTCACAGAAGAAGATACACAAAATGGCGAATAAGCACATGAAAAGAATTCAACATCATTAGTCCTTAGGGAAATGCAAATCAAAACCACAATGAGATACCACTTCACACCTACTAAAATGGCTGTAATAAAAAAAAATGGAAAATAACTGTTGGCAAGAATGTGGAAAAATTAGAACTCTTGTACATTGCTGGTGGAAATGTAAAATGTTACAGCTGCTATGGGAACCATTTTGGTAGTTTCTCAAAAAGTTAAATATAGAATTACCATATGATCCAGCCACTTTACTCCTCGCTATATACCCAAAAGAATTGAAAACAGGAACTCAAACATGCTTGTATGCTGATGTTATTTGCAGCATTATTCACAATAGCCAAAAGGTAGAAACAACCCAAGTGTCCATCAACAGATGAATGGCTAAACAAAATGTGGTATATGCACAAAATGGAATATTAGTCAGCCTTGAAAATTACTGAAGCTCTGATAAATGCTACAACATGAATGAACCATTATAATATAATATTTCACAAGTGCTGTCTTGACCCAGATTTGAGGTCTTGGTTTAAAAAAACTCTCGATTCTCCTTTGCAGGCAGTTTGCTAAGCCCAAGCCTGGACTACAGTACTTCCTTATCAGGCTGTAGCGCTTCTGTGCTACAACACACAGAGGCCCATAGATGCCTAACATCCAGGGATGGCCCTTTTTTCTTTGTGCCCATGGAATTATTCAAAATACTCAACCCAGCAGAAGTCATGAAACCTATCTAACCCCACCCTGTTTGCAATACATAAACCATCTCCGCCAATTCCAGCTTGCTTTTACCTTGTCCCCAGGCACAATCCCCTTGAAGCCCTGGTTGGAAGCCCTCTCGTGTAGAGCTGTAACAATGAGTCACCCTTTCATCTATCAAGTGTCTTTGTGTTGTGTACCACCATACAAAGAACCAGTAGTCATACCTAATATCCAAAGCCGTTGCTGTCAAGTTGATTCCAACTCATATAAAATTCTTTTGACATTACGATAAGTGAAATAAGCCAGATACAAAAGGACAAATATTGTATGATTTCACTTATATGAAATACCTAGAATAGGCCAATTCATAGATAGAAAGTAGATTACAGGTTGCCAGGGACTGGAGAGAGGAGGGAATGGGGAGTTACCACTTACTGGGTACACAGTTTCTGTTTGTGATGATAAAAAGTTTTGGAAATAAATAGTGGTGATGGTGTACAGCACTGTGAGTAATTAACAGCACTGAATACATAAAATGGCGATTTTAAGTTACATATATTTTACTACAATTAAAAAATATATTTTTAAATAAAATATGAAGAGGATCAAGTACAAAGTAGTAACTTTACAGTGGAGAAACCGGTTAGACACCATCTTAACTAAGTGATTAAATTTAACATTACCGGTGATGTCACGCTGATATTATATATTCTCTGGTATGATTTGAGGAGAAGGGCATTCGACCTCTTGACCTCTGTTGTATTCTTCTCCCAAACCCATAGCCCCAATCTAATTATGAGAAACATCAGACAAACCCAAATTGAGAGTCTTTCTACAAAATCCCTGACCAGTACTCTTCAAAACTGACAAAGCCAAGAAAAAAAAGAAAGACTGAGAAACTTTCACAGATCAAAGGAGACATGACAACTAAATATAATGCAGTATCCAGATGAAATCCAAGTAAAGCCTGTAGTTTAGTTAATAGTATTATACCAACTTAATCTCTTAGTTTTGAAAACGTACAATGTTTATTTAAGATGTTAACAGCAGAGAAATCTAGGTGAAAGGTGTATATGGGAAGCCTGTGCTATCTTTGCAACTTTTCTGTAAGTCTAAAATTATTCCAAAATAAAAGTTAAAAAAAAAATTAATTTGCACATTTATGCACCTGCAATCATGACTTAGAAATTTTAATTTTAAAAAGGTACAATTTATGATAGCAATAACAGCAAAACAATAAACATTTCTCTCATGTTGCTAAATATTCAATAGTTAAAAAAAAAAAGAATATGAAGAGACATGGACAAAAATGAACACAGACAAACCCCTGAAAGTGTGAAAGAAAAGTCTGCTCTCTTCTGCTTTGGCAAAAATAGAAAAGAACAGCGGGAAAAATTCCAGCACTCACACAGATGCAGAAAGGACAAACATATATCCATGGAGTACTTACTATACCACGAACTATGGATTTTGTTGTTGTTAGGTGCTGTCAAGTCGGTTCTGACTCATAGCAACCCTATATACAACAGAAGGAAACACTGCCTGGTTCTGCGCCATCCTTACAATCTTTGTTGTGTTTGAGCCCATTGTTACAGCCACTCTGTCAATCCATCCCGTTGAAGTCTTTCTTTTTTTAGCTGGTCCTCTACTTTACCAAGCATGATGTCCTTCTTCGGGGACTGATCCCTCCTGATAATACGTCCAAAGTATGTAAAATGCAGTCTTGCCGTCCTTGCTTTTAAGGAGCATTCTGGTTGTACTTCTTCCAAGACAGATTTGTTCCTTCTTTTGGCATTTCATGGTATACCCAATGTCTTAGTCATTTAGTGCTGCAATAACAGAAATACCACAAGTAGTTGGCTTTAACAAAGAGAAATTTATTTTCTCTCAGTCTAGTAGGCTAGAAGTCCAAAGTCAGGGTGTCAGCTCCAGGTGAAGGCTTTCTCTTTCAGCTCTGGAGGAAGGTCCTTGTCATCAATCTTCCCTGGACTAGGAGCTTCTCCATGCAGGAACCCCAAGTCCAAAGGACATGGTCTGCTCCTGGCACTACTTTCTTGGTGGCATGAGGTCCCCACTGTCTGCTTGCTTTCCTTTCCTTTCATCTCTTGTAAGATAAAAGGTGATGCAGGCCACATTCCAGGGTATCTCCGTTTACATTGGATCAGGGATGTAACCTTAGTAAAGGCGTTACAATCCCACCCTAATCTTCTTTAACATAAAATTACAGTCACAAAATAGAGGACAACCACACAATACCGGGGATCATGGCCTAACCAAGTTGACACATATTTTTGGGAGACACAATTCAATCCATGACACTTAGCACAAATGAATACCATGGAAGTGTTAGGTAAGCTCCTTATTATGCGGATGAAGACCCTAAGAAAGTTCTAGTCTTTCTCAAAGTTATTCAACCAGTGATGGTAGAACAAGAACATAAACTACATCTTTTGCCTTCCAAACAAGGTTCTTTGTTTTATACACATAATGGAAAGCAGCAAATCCCAAATTAAATAATTGGGAATCAGATATAGGCAAGCAAGAAATACAGCAAAATTTTAGAGTTGAAGGGAACTTACAAAATCACCAATCTAATTCCCTGCCCAATTCAGGAATTCTCTCTGCATATTACTCAAGGAGTTGTCATCCATTCATTCTCTCTGAATATCTCCAATAACAGAGAACTCACTGCCTCATGAGATAACCTATTCCATTTTTCACAACTCAATTAAAATGTTCTTGCCTCCTAGTTACTAATGAATTGTTTCTAGATCTGTTTAAAAAGAGTAAATCTAACTGATCCTAGTATTTTCTGTGTATTGTTCCACTTCATTTACTTCTACCTATCTTTCTAAGGTTCTTTTTTTTGTGTGTATGGTAAAATATACACAGCAAAACATACACCAATTCAACAATTTCTACATGTACAATTCAGTGACATTGATTACATTTTTCAACTTGTGAAACCATTCTTGATATCCTTTTCCAGATAATTCCACCACCGTTAATGTACGATCAATGCATCCTAAGCAAAAACTCCATCTTTCTCCCTCCCACCCATCCCTGGTAACCACTAATAATTTTTGGTTTCTATATATTTGCTTGGAAACCTTGGTGACGTAGTGGTTAAGTGCTACGGCTGCTAACCAAAGGGTTGGCAGTTCGAATCTCCCAGGCGCTCCTTGGAAACTGTATGGGGCAGTTCTACTCTGTCCTATAGGGTCGCTATAAGTCGGAATCAACTCGACAGCACTGGGTTTTGGTTTTTTATATATTTGTTTATTTTATATGAGTGGGATCATATAATATTTGTCCTTTTGTGACTGACTTATTTTACTCAGAATAATGTTTTCTAGGTTCATCCATGTTGTAGCATATATCAGGACTTCATTCCTCTTTATGGCTGAGTAATACTCCATTATATGCATATACCATATTTAGCTTATCCATTCATCAGTTTATGGACAATTTGTTTTTTTTTTTTTTGACATTTTAGCTATTGTGAATAGTGCTGCAATGAACATTGGTATCTATGTGTGTGTTTGTGTTGCTGATTTCAGGTTTTTGGTTATGTTAGGGATTGAGTTATGTCCCCCAAAAATACATGTTGTAAATCTTAATCCCTATACTTATGGTTGTAATCCCATTAGGGAATAGGGCTTTCTTTGTTATGTTAATGGGACATATCAATATAGAGTGTGTTTTAAGTCAATCACCTTTGAGATACGAAATGCGATTAGGCACAGAGAAGCAAGCAGAAATGGGGGAAGATAGATACCAGGACACATGAAGATCACCAAGGAACCAAGGAACAGAAGATGAAAAGATAGAAGGACCTTCCTTCACAGCCAACAGAGGGAAAGCCTTCCTCTAGAGCCAGTGCCCTGAATTCGGACTTGAAGCCTTCTAAACTGTGAGAAAATAGATTTCGTTTCTTAAAGCCACCCACTCGTGATATTTCTGTTATAGCAACATAGATAACAAAGACAGGTTATATACCTAAGGGTGGAATTGTTGAGTCATACAAGAAGAAAGCAAAAGGTCATTAAAAGCAGAGAAAAGGAATAAAAGATCAAAATGGATGTCAGAAGAGACTCTGAAACTTGCTTTTGAATGTAGAGTAGCTAAAACAAATGGAAGAAATGGAACAAGATTTCAAAGGGCTGCTCGAGAAGACAAAGTAAAGTATACTGAAATGTACAAAGACCCAGAGTGAGAAAACCAAAAGGAAAGAACACACTCAGCATTTCTTAGGATGAAAGAACTGAAGAAAAAATTCAAGCCTCAAGCTGCAGTACTGAAGGATTCTGTGGGGAAGATATTGAATGACACAGGAAGCATCAAAAGAAGATGGAAGGAATACAGAGTCACTGTACCAAAAAGAATTGGTCAATGTTCAGCCACTTCAGGAGGTAGCATATGATCAAGAACTGATGGTACTAAAGGAAGAAGTCCAAGCTGCACTGAAGGGAATGATGAAAAACAAGGATCCAGAAATTGACGGAGTACCAATTGAGATGATTCAACAAACAGATGCAGTGCTGGAGGTGCTCACTCATCGATGTCAAGAAATTTGGAAGACAGCTTCCTGGCCAACCAACAGGAAGAGATCCATATTTGTGTCCATTCCAAAGAAAGGTGACCCAACAGAATAAGGAAATTATCAAACAATAACATGAACATCACACCCAAGTAAAATTTTGCTGAAGATCATTCAAAATCAGTTGCAACAGTACATCAGAAGGGAACTGCCAGAAGTCTAAGCTGGATTCAGAAAAGGGTGTGGAATGAAGAATATCATTGCTGATGTCAGATGAATCTTGGCTGAAAGCAGAGAATAACAGGAAGATATTTACCTGTGTTTTATTGACTATGCAAAGGCATTTGACTGTGTGGATCATAACAAATTATGGATAACATTGAGAAGAATGGAAATTCCAGAACCCTTAATTGTACTCATGAGGAACCTGTACATAGACCAAGAGGCAGTCGTTTGAACAGAACGAGGGGATACTGCATGGTTTAAAGTCAGGAAAGGTTCAGGGTTGTATCCTTTCACCATACTTATTCGATCTATATGCTGAGCAGATAACCTGAGAAACTGGACTAAATAAAGAAGAATGGGGCATTGGGACTGGAGGAAGACTCATTAACAACCTGCGTTATGAAGATGACACAGCCTTCCTTGCTGAAAGTGAAGAGGACTTGAAGCACTCACTGATGAAGATCAAAGACTACAGCCTTCAGTGTGGATTACACGTCAACATAAAGAAAACAAAAATCCTCACAAATAGACCAATAATCAACATCATGATAAACTGAGAAAATATTGAAGTTATGAAGGATTTCATTTTACTTGGACCCACAATCAATGCCCATGGAAGCAGCAGTCAAGAAATCAAATAACATATCGCATTGGGCAAATCTGCATAAGACCTCTTTAAAGTGTTAAAACACAAGATATCACTTTGAGGACTAAGGTATGCCAGACCCAAGCCATGGTATTTTCAATCGCCTCATATGCATGTGAAAGCTGGACAATAAATAAGACTGAAGAAGAATTGATGCCTTTGAATTATGATGTTAGCAAAGAATATGAATATACCATGGACTGCAAGAAGAACAAACAAATCTGTCTTGGAAGAAGTACAAAGCAAGGGTGGCAAAACTTCGTCTCACATATTTTGGACATGTTATCAGTAGGGACCAGTCCCTGGAGAAGGATATCATGCTAAGTAGAGGGTCAGCAAAAAAGAGGAAGACAGTCAAGGAGATGGACTGACACAGTGGCTGCAACAATGGGCTTAAGCAAAACAAAGATTGTGAGGATGGCACAGGATCGGGTAGTGTTCCCTTCTGTTGTACACAAGTTCACTGTGAGTCAGAACTGACTCCAAGGCAACGTAACAACAACAGCAAAGGCTGATGACTTTGAGCATCTCTTCATGTGTTTGTTGGCCACCCAAATAATCTCTTTGCTGAAATATCTGTTCAAGTCCTTTGCTCTTTTTTTGATTAGGTTGTCTTTTTGTTGTTAAGCTGTAGAAGTATTTAAAATATTTTGGACATTAGATATATGGTTCCGAAAATTTCCTCTTAATCTGTAGGCTGTCTTTTCACTTTTTTAAAAAAAAAAGTCCTTTGAGTCACAAAAGTATTGAGTTTTTATGAAGTCCCACTTGTCTATTTTGTCTTTAGCTCTTATGCTTTTGCTGTAATATCTGATAGCCCATCGCTAAAAAACTAGGTCCCACAGCTTCAACTCTACATTTTCTTCTAAGAGTTTTATGGTTTATTTTTCACATTTAACTCATTTATCCGTTTTGAATTGTTTTTTTGTGTATGATGTGAGGGTTGGATCCTGATTTTTTCTTCAGCTTGTGGAAGTCCTAATTTTCCCAGCACAATTTGTTGAAGAAACTCTTTCTTCCCCACTGGATGGACTTAGCATCCTTGTTGAATTTCAGTTGACCATTCTAAGGTTTCTTTTAAAATAGCAGAAATCTTGTATGTGAAAATACATGCTACCTTTTGAAATGCTTCAAAAGAATATCTTGTAAGATTCCAATCTTTCATTTTTCAGAATACATTGAACAGTGTACTCACTTAATAAGTTAATTTATTAAACCTGAGACAATATTTCAGAAGTTGTTACTCCTCTTATAAAGAATCTATATGTTCTCCAATTAAAGCAACCTTTGACTGGGGTTTTCTTAAAGCTATTAAAGACAAAGGCTTTTTAAAAAAAAATTTGAATTACTGCACATTCATTCAACATAGAACTTTATATATGATGTGTTGGAAACACAAAATTTAATAATCCGTGGTTCTTATCCAGTTGTATACAGAATTAGTCTTTTCAGGACGGCTTAATGGACGCTATATGTACATTCAGAACTCCTAGATTTTGTTGGCACATAAAGTTTGCCTTCAACATGGTCTATGGATGAATGAATGACTGTTAATTTTTAAATGTGATCTAAAATTAAGTGACTTATTTAGATTTTTATTCAAACTTTCAACTTCTTGGTTCTTTCGTTTTATAAATTTAGAAATTCGAAAGCTTAAGAACCTAAAATTTTGGCCTTCATCTTACATCGAGGGCCTTAATACGATGTGTAAAAAAAAGGTTACAAGATAATAATTTCCTGCCCTCAGGCATTATTTTCATTCAATTCTTAAACATCTACATTTCTTGAACTAGAAACTAAAATTTATACCTATTTAGTATTTATTTTTACTTTGTATATTTTTATTTTATCCCTTTAGGGTTGGGGATAAGTTTTCAAGTCTGACTTTAAATTATGTACTTATATGAGAGTAGAGAAAATGAATCACTCTGTGGTTAATAAATTCAATGTTCTGTTTACAGACAGTTATAAAATTACTGCTATATTCTGTAGAAGCGGTAAAGGTTATGTCAAATAACTGCTAAAAAAAAAGCATATTATGTGGTGTTAATGATGTTACCTTAACATACCAGCTTCAGGGGCTGCATAATTGTTTCTGCCAACCCATAAATTTTTGAGTAACAACAAAATTATTGTGATTTTTCTTACTAAATAATTCATACATTACAAAGCATGTATGTAACCAGGTCCCTGAATCACTAAAGCATATGATGATCATATATCTAATGACATATCTCTTTTCATAAGACGGATTCAAATAGATTTATGTATTTAGGTTAACTAAAAAATACTGAGTTTATAACGTTCATAATTCTATCAACAACAACAAAAAAAGCTTCAAATTTTCTTTAGGAAGCACAGCTTCCATGATTTTGCTTTTAAAAACCGAAAGCTTTTGTTTATCAAAATCCTTATGTTTAAGCTACTTCTCATGAAGTTTTACAGCTTTTAAATTGATACTATAAATATCACTGAAGATAAATTAATAATATAATGGAGTGGTACAATGTTCATAAACTGTATTTAAAATGATATAAGTGCAACTAAAATAGCTATAAGCAATACTATATAAAACCTCATGCTAGTAGCAGCTGACATTCTTTATCCAGCAACTAGAATCTAAAAGAGGGTTTTTCAGTTAATAACACTTTACATGCTTTACTTTGTTCTTATCTTAAATAATCTCAAACCAAGTATTTCCTTTTCTTACTGCTACTTAAAATGATCCCAAATGAGATTTCATCTACTTAATTAAAACTAAGTTGCATAACTAAAATTAAAAAAATTCCAACACTGTAACATATAAAATGATGTTAAAGTAACACGTTTTGTTTCACTGCTTTAATCTCTTAGCATTTTTCTAAATCAGTTATTTTCTAAAGGAATCATGCAATCGATTATATTTTATTATAGTAATATCAAATCCTTTACTAACTTTTTAACAGCTTTATTGTGACATAATTCATAAAGCATACAATTCACCCATTTAAAGCGTATAGTTAAGGGTTTTTAGTATATTCACAGAGTAGTACAACCAATACCACAATCATCCTCAGAATAGTGACACTGATTACATCCTTTGAGTTGTGCAACCATTCTCAGCCTCCTTTTCCAAATTGTTCATCTCCCATTAACATAAACTTATTGCCCCCTAAGTTTCCTATTTTATCTTTTGAGGTGCTGTTGTCAATTTGATGCCATATAAGTGCATCTTAAAAGAGTTCAGTGCGGAAGGCAGACATTCTTTACTAGTTAACTATTGTTTGGTTTTGAGAAGACTTAAGGGATATTTTTGGTTTAAGGTTTAAAGATTTTTTCAGGGCAGTAGTTTCAGAGGTTCATCCAGCCTCCATGGCTCCAGAAAACCTGGATACCATGAGAATTTAAAATTCTGGACTACATTTCCCCCCTTTTGATCAGGGTTCTTCTATAGAATCTTTGATCAAAACAGATGTTGAATATCTTTTCATGTTTCTTTGGAGAAATGTCTGTTCAAGTCCATTTTTCAATTGGGTTATCCTTATTGTTGAGTTGTAAGCATTTTTTGTATATTCAGGATGCAGGATCCTTTTCAGTTATATGATTTGCAGATATTTGCTCCCATTATGTGGGTTATCTTTTCGCTTTCTTGACAGTGTCCCTTGACACATAAGCTTTTAATGAAGTCCAACTTACCTATTTTTTCTTTTGTTGTTTGCCTTTACAAACATTTATCCTTTCCCCAAGAAGGAATTTTGTAGATTCTATAATCAGTTTCTTTACCAAAAAAATAAATAAATAAACTTACTAAAAACAACCTAGGTTTATTTCATCCCAGTTGTATTAGTTCTCTCAATTAGCAGAGCAGATTTCTGAGAAATAACTTGATGGCCAGGTTTGTGTTAATGAAAACTGTTTTTGGCTACATTTCCAGTAAAAGAAAAAAATTCTCTCAACAACTGATCTCCAATTTATATTAGAAAAATGCTCTGTGGACTGTGGTCACTGCTAATAACACCTCTTATTGTTGAGAAAGCTCTTGTGAGACATTCGTCAAGCACATAAAATGGTATAAAAGTGAAATATAGTAATTAAGATTTGTGTTCTATCGATTGTGTAGCTTAAGTAATTTTTCATTACTAACATAAGATTTAATAAGTATAAGTAGTTAAAGATCCTGACTTGGCAGTAGTCATTAGCATGTAATTGAACTGGTAAAAAGGATCAGTTAAAGCTATGTTGATTACCACCTTATCTTTGAAAGGCAATTAAAGACCTCAATCATTGCAACGAGATTTGATTGTGCAGCCTTTATTGGACATTGATCTTTCAGCAAAGTGCAGTTACATCTTCCATTAATTTACAGTAGCACAGTTTAACTCTGATACCCTAGACTGTTGACCCAGGTGAGATGTAATGCTAAGTACTTGTTTAGGTTAAGATGCTCCCAAACATCATTACTGTCTGAATGGTAAGTGCTGAAAGAAAAGTAGATACTTGATCCACTAGCTTTAGGATATGATTTCTGCTATCTGCATGAGCTTTTAAGTGAAGCAAAACCCACCTCCTTACCTTGTGTGTCATCACCCTCATTTAAACATGATTCATTCTTTAGGAGGTAAGAGATATTTCACATATTACAGATGTTCTGTGATTACAGTTTCAAATGAAAATAAATAGAAATGATATCAAATAAAATATACATTTTAAAAGGAAATACCTATGGTTTTTTTTTTAATAATTTTTATTGTGCTTTAAGTGAAAGTTTACAAATCAAGTCAGTCTATCACATATAAGCTTATATACACCTTTCTCCATACTCCCACTCATTCTTCCCCTAATGAGTCAGCCCTTCCAGTCTCTCCTTTCGTGACAATTTTGCCAGTTTCTAACCCTCTCTACCCTCCTATCTCCCCTCCAGACAGGAGATGCCAACACAGTCTCAAGTGTCCACCTGATACAAGTAGCTCACTCTTCATCAGCATCTCTCTCCAACCCATTGTCCAGTCCCTTCCATGTCTGATGAGTTGTCTTCAGGAATGGTTCCTGTCCTGGGCCAACAGAAGGTTTGGGGACCATGACCGCCGGGATTCTTCTAGTCTCAGTCAGACCATTAAATCTGGTCTTTTTATGAGAATTTGGGGTCTGCATCCCACTGTTCTCCTGCTCCCTCAGAGGTTCTCTGTTGTGCTCCCTGTCAGGGCAGTCATCGGTTGTGGCTGGGCACCATCTAGTTCTTCTGGTCTCAGGATGATGTAAGTCTCTGGTTCATGTGGCCCTTTCTGTCTCTTGGGCTCATAGTTATCGTGTGACCTATGGTTTTTAGTAATTTTAAGTGTTTCAATTTTTACTGAATCCAACAACTACCAAAATATTAAACTAGTGGACAAATATGTGTGATGGAAGACATTTTAACCATTTGCACAGTCTCCTACCTTAAGATGTCAGCACCGAGAAGCAAGGGATTTTGATATTAGTAAACTTTTTCATAGTGCCAGCTGTCACTGCATCTTCATAAGGGTTCAACTTACACAAGGAACTAAGTTTCAACTAGAAATTTCTTCCAGCACTTGATAGTTGGTATGTAAGCAACTATAGAAGAGATGCAAGGTTTTGTATTAAAAACAAATCTTCTCTGGAAAATAATTTTGCCTGGATTATTTTAAAGACAGAATCCCATTAAATAAATTATTGGCCAGAAGGCTGACTGGGAACCCCCCTTGCTACACAGGAATAATGGGCATGTATGTGGACACGTCACGAAAAATCACTTCAATCTCTCTCTCTCTCTTGCCCTCACCTTACTGTTGGAATCCTTTCTTTAATGAAGTCCCTCAAGAAGTATGTACATATGGAACAGAGAAGACTGAGGAGTACAGCTTTTACTGAAATAAAAGTAAAACTGATGTTTGCTTACAAGCATATTCACAATATATTCTAAGGTAAAAAAAAGTTTCACTGTTTTGTTCTTCTGAAATTACAGTTGCAAGAAACTCAGACACAAAGGAGTAAAGTTATTAGACTTAAGTCAAAAAATAAGACAACACTGATGCTATAAATAGAATGAATCTCTTGGCTTCCAGCACAATGCTTGGGTATAATAAAAAAAAAAAAAAAAAAAACTTTTTTTGGCCAGAAGGCTGACTGGGAACCTTGCATCTCTTCTATAGTTGCTTACATACCAACTATCAAGTGCTGGAAGAAATTTCTAGTTGAAAAAAACTTTTTTTTTTTATTACATACCCAACTTCAAAGAAAAAAACTTAAGCCATTACTGTTTGATGGAGAGCATTTTTCAGACTGAAGTGTGCACCACAAACCTTAAAAAACCTAATAAGTGATATTTTAATATTTGAACCATGCCCTTAGCCATTGTTGAGTTCATCCTTCACCATGATCAACTCCATGAGAGCAAGAGGTCTATTGATTTTCATGTAATACAACAAAATATTACATTTGCCTAATTGTTACACAGTGAGCACATCAGACAAGAAATCAAGGCTCTGTTTAATGCTGCGAGGAGCAGAGAATTACAGAGATCAATAGGGTAGTTTGTCATAGATGTTCTCCAAGGAGATTTACCTATCACTGTATGGACAAGAAGTCACACTGACTATAGCTATTGAAAAACAGGTAGCGGAGTCAGCAGTACAAATTATCAGAAATCAAATAGGCCAGTGTGAAAAGAGGTGCAACTCTACAGAAAAGCTGTATTTATAGTCTGGTAATTAAAAACCATTTTAACAGCCTTGTGTTGGGACCAAACCTTTACAGCAAGTATTGATAGCACCAGCAGCAATGAATGAGCAGTATTTGACTTAAAACTTATGAGCAATAGTTATTTAACTTTGCCCGTTACAGAGGAAATCAGTTCTAGCCTTCCTTGCAAAATGCTAATAGTCAGATTTATTATTAATGAAGCTTAATGTAACACTGTCTCCTTTGTGTAAACCATTCATTTAACTAGTGTCAAGTATATTCTTCTGGACTAAACATATTGGTCTAAGTACTTCTTTGATTAAAGTGTTATTTAGAATTGCTTTTAGACAAGTGAACACTACATATATTTGGAGAAGAGTTCACTCTATGTAGGTCACTATTTTAAAGGAAACCAGTTTGTAGGACTTCACCGTACTGGTGCGCTCACTTCAATCACTTCCATTCCCTCTCTACTGACTTGATAGGGGTAAGCACACAAATGTGGGTTAGATTGAAATTTTGTTACAAATTGTGCTACAAAATGTATAAACGTTGTAGAATATCAGCGACACATTAACATAAAATGATATATAATGTATGATTGTAATTATAGGAGGGATCATAAATCTTAAACACCCATTGGTTTAGAAATTAAATAGCTCTACTTAGTTCTCCCTAAATTACTCCAAATTTCTGAAAATTTACCATTCGTCTGGGCATTTTGTAACTACCCCCAAGGATAAATTTTTTAAATGACTTTGCTTCCAAAAATGCAATTACTTAATAAAATCCCAACACAAAACCACCATCAGGTCTTTAAAATTTCAGCCCAGTCCCCATTGCCAGTAAGTCTATGGATACGTACCATTTCAGCTAATTGTTCATATAAACAGTTAATGAAATTTATTGTTCTAGGTCTTTCTAGAAGATCTTAATTGTTATTATAGCTTTATCAGCATGCCATCTGAACTTAGTTTCATTCACCTTGCTGCCTTTAATCACTGAGTTATTATTACATTAAAAAAGTAGTAGTAGCATGGTATTAGATTCTTTAAGCAAAAAAAGTGTCAGCATTACACCTGACCTCTCATCCAGGTAAATGGCACAGGGTTTTAAATCACTTAAAACCTTAAAATATTTAAAATCCTGGCAGCTGAATAGTCTAGATTTCAGATTGCAATTAGATTCTCATCCATTTTGGATTTGCCAGTGACATCATATTCTCTCTACCAATATACCCTACTATCCTCTACTTTTCCCAAAGTTATATAAAAAGATTTTCCCCATCTTCCTTTGTTTGTCTTTATTTTCTCTTTAAAGAGTTGATTTAAATTGTTAATGCCAACTATGGAATCTATATATATTATAATCATTTTTTATCTGTAGTTTAACCTAGCTCGAGGAAAAAAAAAATTTCTGTGAAGCTTAATGTGTTTGTAGTTCCCATTGGCTAAACAGAGTATGCAATATATAACAGTGTAGGAAAAGCTTTGCCTCTTGAGGGCAATGATTCATCTTAAAGAACCAGACACCGTAGAAAAGAAAAAAGGTGTTAGCAAAAGTTTTATTTTGAAGGATCAAAAATAAATATTGCACATATACACAAGAGAAAATCCAGTGATATTTATGTTCTCCCACGAACAATTTTCAATACATGGCACCTTCATCTTCTTTATTTAGAAAATAAACTGTTACTGGTCCATAACTGGTATGCACAGTCTCTGTGACTCTTGCAAATAGCCAGGAGCCAAGGCCATACAACAGAGTTGGAATTCCTAGAAAACAGATGAATGTTATTTATAAACATTACTACTTGCTAATCATGCCATACATTTGTCATAGTACAGATCATGTACCAGTCTTCAGCAATATCAACAAATCGCCAAGTTATAAAGACTATACAAATATAACTTGCACTGTGATTATCTAAGAGTTCAATTTTATGTTTGTGGAACATGGTGACAACTACGTGAGCCTACAGATTTCTAAAACTCTAGATAAGGCAGATATACATTTTAATTCAAAGGACTTTACAAGCACTAATTCATTACTTTCAAGTAACTATGAAGTAACTCTATATTCTTTTCACGAATAAGCAAATAGGAGAATATCCATTAATTTAGTTGTAGATGCTTCTGATTTTAGCCTTGAGCTAAAGTTACTGGGTCAGCTTTACCTTTCTTTAAGTTAGACGGTAACACTGCTGGCTGAAGCAATTTTTGTACAACTTAAGAGGAAGCGGGTCAGATAGCTGTCTTTCAGAGCCTAAGGTAAAACTTAACTCTAAGGAAGGTTTAGCACAACAACAGACATGACAAAGAAACACTCTCGTTAGTATTTTTATAACTGATTTGACAACAATCTCATTTCAACCTATTTAAGGTAGATAAATCAACTCCAACAACATGTTTCTTCTTTGGGATATTTCATTTGATAAGATTTTTCTTATATTTGAGATTAGCTGCCATTTCTAATACATGAAACGAAACACATACTGCCCAGCTACATGAATTAAAAACTTAGATGACTATGATACTGTTAGACACAAAACAAACTTTCACAATTCTGATCTTTTTTAAAGGCACTTATTTAAAATCAATGATTATTAACATATTAAAAACATGCACAGAATCACAGGCACATGAATCAATAATTATTGTATGCTCTGCAAAGTACTGATTTTCTTGCTTCCTTGGAGGCGTTGCTCAAAAAGTGACAATTTAAAAGGATAGCTGTACATTTGGAAAATCACTTTTTCTAGTTAATAGGGAGATTAACACATGCTCAGAACTAATCATATTGCTAAATATTTTTCTTGTTTTTCTGGGAGTACATTTGCTGTGTTTCACTCTTTTTGGGTGCACACATGCCCTGAGCTACTTTGTGCTTATTCCCTGAAGCTGCATTCCTGCCTCAGTGGTGCCAAAAATAAATCAAGAGAGGTATCACTAGTTGGCAATGAGAAGAAGAGGGGAAAAAAGGCCAATTTAGGTTCGCACCTATTTTTAGGAATCTACTGGGTCACAGCTGGTCACTATTAACAGGCTTCCTGAAACTCCTGTGAAATCCTAACAGTATGTAGGCTTCTTTGCCCTGATAATACCCTAAAGAATCTCTAAATGCCTCAAGGGAATGTCACAAAAAGCCCCACAAAAACTACAATCAAAACAAGGCTATTTATAAATCATTTAACTGAAAAGAAAAAAAAATAAAAGCAGGTAGCATGGAGGAGGGTGGGCAAGGGAAGAACAAGAACATGATGAGCGGAAGAGGAATGGGAGGAGGCTACAGAGCAGCTGCCATAAAAAATAAATTTAAAATATGGTGCCCCAACTTGAAAAGGCAAAAACCAAAGGAGTAAGCAAGAAAAAAACAGGCTTGAGAAGCAATTATTAATTTTCTAAATACACTAAGAATAAAATATGTAAGGTACACCTTTTAAATCAATGCTAAGGACATAGATTTAAGGAATGGTTGGTGACACTGAGAATTGTTTTGCAGTATTCATTAGTCTTCGGTTAAAATACCGATACTTAAAAAAAAAATTCACACTTTTGAAAAATCACACAAATAAATAGCTAATATTTTTAAGCTAAAATGGGAGAGCTGATCAAAGATAAGTAGCTTAATAATAACTACATTATCTCTTTTTAAGAAAAGCCAGGGACCATTATAAGACTGTTTGACAGTAGATGGAGTTAATACAGGAGTCATAAATTCTATATCCCTTTTTTTCCTCCCATCTATTTATTTAATTGGGTCAGATTAATAAACTAAATGGGAAGATTTACCACCTATATAACTTATACATTAAAAAAAAATCTATCTGTAGCACAAACGCTTTAAAGTCTATAAAATCCCATGAAAAATTAATTTTTTCCAGCCTTGAAACATAACATCAAAATGAACTTGAAAGTCAGTCCTATGCATAACAATTCATTTTGAGTCAGCGAACAGTAGGTAAACCACTGTCAAATTAAGCACTTAAAAAAATTAGAACTTCCGCAGCAAGTCCCCGATTACCCATTCATTCCAATGGTGAGTTACTTTTCTTAAGTCTCAATCTACTTCCCAGCAGGATACCCAGTCTGATAAACCATCAATAAAATGTCACCTTCTACTAAGGAAGGGCAGAGGAGAAAGTGAACACATAGGTAAAACCAATGTTTATTATTTTTAAAATGGATTACTCTCCTAATTACTAATTTGGAAGGGAATCAGAGGAATAAAATCCTAAATATTCTTATAGGATGTAGTTGATGATCCACAGGGGCACCTGTATACCATAGACTGACTAGGAAAGGATTTTCTCATCTAATTCACATTCCCTGTCATCAGGCAAAATAAACAGTACCAAGTTGGTGAACACAACCACTCTTTAAAAAGTATGAAAAACAAAAACTTCCTCATCGGTATAAGCCAATTTGTACGAAAACATTCATGAGCAGAAAGTTTTCCTTTTTAACTTCAAAAACTGTTATTCCCAGCAGGAGCTTCTGAATTTCCAAAGGCATTGAGTTAGTTACCGTAAAGACCATTAGATCACTCTTTGGCCTTTTCCACATAAAAATCTATAACTGTTGTTCCTCTCCTTAAAAGGTTTTACTTTTCTATGTGGAGGGCATTCTGGGTATCCTATCCCGTCCCCCTCCCCCCTTAACATCTATATTTAAAAGAGCATCATTAAGATGCTCTTAAAGTGTTAGGTTTTAGGAAGAACAATTTCTTCTGGTTCTGAAAATGCTAAAATAAACTTGTTCTTGAATCTACTCCTCACTCTAGCCTGTCCAAATAATTCTGAATTGGATTTTCTAAGTCACCTCACCTCTCAGCTCTTTATCGACCTCCACATTAGGTGTTAGGTTCTATATAGTCCACTAGGCAAAGGGTAACAGTACTTTTTAAAAGAGTACACATTGCTAAGTAATCTTCCCCATACTGGATAGAACCCTGGACAGCCCCAGTGGAGCACTGCCTGAAAAACCCATGACTAACGAATATGAATTATGATAAACAAAAATACACATGTGACATTTAAATTTAACCACCTATCAGATTATATACTAATACTAGTACCACTGCATAGGGGTTTAGTTTTAATTCTGGTTAAAAAAAAAAAAAACAAAACTGAGTAACCTGCTTCAGCCTCCATGTCTAAATGCAGAATTACTGAAATCTGGATTAATTTGATATCAATTCATAGGTTCAAAACATCTCGAGGCCTCTATATTTTTCACTGATATAAATGGTACACCCATGTCAATGTTCATGTCTCTTCTGTCATTAAACCAAAACAAAATAACTAATCCTGCCAGAGTACTCTGAGTCAGACTATTTCGTGAAAACATAGAAATATTAAAGAGGAAGAGTCTTCGAAAATATCTTTGAGGTCTAGCATCTGAAAAAGTTAATGTGTCTGGTGAAAACCTTTAGTGCTTTCAGTAAAAGGAACTTGCTGAAATTTTATAGAAAGAAAACAAAGAAACTCAACCCCACAAAGTGATGACCGGATCCTGCCCTGCCGTAATACACTCTTAACTTTAGAGCCCCTTTCCAGTGGGGTTATTTGCTTCTCCTTCCTCCTTACCCTCTCCTTACTCTCCAGCGCAGGGGGCTCCCCAGTTGAGAGGGAGTGAGAGTGGAATGCCTCTCTCCAGAGGTGATGGCAGGGTGGTCCCTAAGGACAGGTTTGCGGGAACACACCAGTATGGTGGGTAAAAGAGGGGGACAGTTCACCCGTCAGCGGTTTAACCCAAACAGCTAATGGGGAGGGGAGGGAGGGCTGCAAGATACAAAAGACCAAGTCAAAACCTCGCCCTGCGGGGCTGGCACTGTGGGTGGGGGCCGGGGAGCGTGCCTGGGAAGCCCAAAGTCACGTGCGCAGCGTGCGGGGCGAGCCTGCGGGGGACCGGGCCCGCTCACCGTGCCTGACCTGGGGCGGGGTCTCGGCCCCGGTGCCCTAACATCTGTCATCGTGCTTTGTAAACGGTGGGCGTCACTCGACGCGTCGTGGGCCTCACGGCGGCCCGTGCTTCGCTGGGGCGGGCGCGGCCCTCTCCTCCGCGCGGCACTGGCCGGAGCCCCGGTCGCCCGGCCCGGGCCACTCACCGAGGTTGATGACCTTGAGCACCGTGAAGAACCGGTTCTGCCCGGCCAGGTCCTGCCAGGGGGCCTTGGAGCAGTGGTACTTGATGAAGGGGAAACAGCCGGTGCGCAGGACGTGGTAGTTGGCGCCCTGCACGCGCCAGTTGAAGTGCGAGAGGCCGAACTGGTCGTTGCGGACGGCGCTGTAGGGGACGCAGAAGGAGGTCCAGTGCGGCAGGCGCCGCTGCAGCAGGTGCCGCGTCAGCACCTCCGAGGCGCGGGGCTTCGGGCCGGGGGCGGCGCCCGAGGCCCAGGGCCCGCACAGCAGCAGGCGGAGCGCGGCCTCGTGAACCCTCCGCAGAGCCTCCATGGCCCATCCTCCCGGCGTCCCGCCCCTCGAGCGCGCCGGGAAGGCGGGCCCGTGCTCGCGGCCGCCGCTGGGGGCGCGCGCTGGGGGCGGGGCCGCCGGCTCGGGCTCGGGTGCACATGCCCGGCGCCGGCGGGAACGCCCCCCGGGGCCCTGCGCGGGAGCATTGGCGCCCCAGGAGGGTCGCGGCGCGTGCGCACAAGGCCTCGCGGCTCCTGCCCAGAGTGGAGTCGGGGTGCGAGGCGGGAGGAGTGACCCGCTCGGGGAGTAACATATGATCTCACGTAGTCATTAATAGCCGTGGGTTTGGGGAGGGTCCGGGGAGGTCGTATCCGTTTGGGTATTAGGAAAATTAAGGTTGAAAAGAAGTCGCTTAACCTCCCTGCTGAGTGGTAGACCTCCAACCCCGGTCTCTCCAAGTCCTCGCGGGGCTCAAGCAAAACCCTTAGTTCTTGGTGAGAAGGTGTCTTTGCGTCTACACTGAGGTGTCCTCAGAAAAGTGCACAGGCAGAGTGGTTTGCCTTAGCTCATGAGCTCGGGGAGCACCATCGTGTTTAGTTCCTCACTGTTTTGTTTGCTGCTTTAAATTGGCCCGGATATTACAAAATAAACAAGTTTATTTAAAAAATAATATGTCCCAACCTCTTCCCATGCAGTGCCCAGAGGCCCAGAACACCACCTGGACACGAGCCTTTGCTCTCAGCCCTCAGTCAGCCATTATCAATGCATGACTCTAGGAAAACCTTTTCTCCTACTTCGAAGGCTATTGAGGTGGTGACTTATGTCTACCTGCTTTTTAAAGAAAAATTTCCTTTTATTTGTCCGAAACTCATCTTTTGTGGAAAAACCATGTATCACTAAGATGATGTGTGTGGAAAGCACATTTACTCCGGATGTGGACTGGCCTTGCCTGTCTGCAGCGTGTCTGCCAGAACTGCCTTCTATGGACTCACAGAATGCCTTGTCCACTATCGTATTTTCCACACAGCATTGCCTCTGATCAAGGAAGTCACTTCACAGCACACCTTGTGACCAGTCATCCCACTTCCAGGTGTGTATACGTCAACGGAAATGGTGTGTATATGTTCTCCGAAAGACACGTTCTAGAATATTTATAGCAGCACTATTCCTATTTGTAATCCTGAAACCTGGAAATGACCCAAATGCCTAGAAATAGTAGAATGGATAGATACATCGTGGTGTATATATATGTTATATTTCACATGGTGGAATACTATGCAGCAGTGAGAAGGAACAATGTACAATCACAACACGCATGAATTGCACAAATGGAAGGTACAGTGAAAGAAGGCAGACATGAAAGAATATTTATTGTATGATTTCATTGGTAGAAAGTATAAAAACGGGCCAGAACTCATCTATGCTGTTAGAAGTCAAGATTAGCAGAGCAGGGGAAGGGGCAGCGACTGGAAAGTGCATGGAGGGCCTTTTAGGGGCCTGGGATTCTCTTTTTTGCTCTGGGTTTTGGTTATATGGGTGTATTTAGCTTGTGAAAGTTCTTTGAACTGAAAACATATGATGTGCACTTTTCTGTGTGTGTATTATGCTTCAATAAAAGATTTGAAAAAGATAAAAATGAGTTCTACATGTAGTATTATGTATTAATACATCCTATTATTAGTGTCGCTGTGAGTCGGAACCAGCTTGACGGCACGTAACAACAGTTATTAGTGTTTGTTAAGTATATACAGAGACTATGACACAGAGGACATAACCTGACCTGTAGGATATTTAGTCTCATGCTGTTTTTCATAACCTTGCTGTGAGATCCTGATTTACCCAGATATTTCTAATAATGTGATTTGAAACAAAGCCGGGTAGTATGTTGCCATTGTAATTCACTGCCGTTCTGAGGGAGAAAAGTATAGGAAAGATGGGTGCGTATGTCAGCACGTTGGTAAAAGATAGAGGAATTATGAAAAGAGACTAGAAGTGCTTACATTTAAGATTTCCTTCAATGTTTCCTGTTTGGGGCTTAAGGACTTTCAGTTCAAGGGAAGAAGGACCACGGAGATGCTGTTGCCCGGATTCATACTCCAGTACATTTTGGAACTTAGAAACAGATACCCAAAGGCTCTACAGACCCAGGTGTCCTCGGAACCCCAATCTGCTTCATGGCTCAGTGCCCTGTGAGCCAAGCTCAGCACCAGAGTAGGTGGGTCTGAGTTGTCCCTACAGTTAGGTAAGTGTTCATTAATTCTCTCCACTTTTGTCAGTGGAGCAAATGCTGCTGGCTTCCTGTATCCTTATGTCTGCACTGGCTTCATGCAAAATTCATGCAAAATTATCCTCATGGAAGAACTGAGTCATGGCCAAAGCCATTAGGAAAGGACTGAACTACTGTATTCTTAGCTAGAGCTTCCTGAGTCCTCCTGCAAAACTGGCTGACGTTCTGAAAGCCCCCAAGGAGTCTGCTGGCAGCTGGGGCTGTTGTTACAAAGAAGAAAGAGTGGCAAGAATTACCTTGGTAAAACATTTTACCATTAAAATACTGGGTACGGAGAGAGACTTCATCCAAAAGTATCTTGTATCTGAACTTCTCTGCTGGTATCCCCGCACTGGAACGTAAGTGTAATAAGGGGAGGGGTTTCTGTCTGGTTGGTTAACGTTTGTAATCCCAGCTCCTAGAATGGTCCTTGGTACATAGTAGGCACTCTGCTTGGTGAAAGAATGAAAAAAGAAAAATTGTGGGTGAAGTGAATATCATTAGCGTGTCCGGGGGATGCTGGAGAAAGGAAATTACAGTATGTAGTCGGCACTGGGTTTCTGGGTAGTTAGTGTTTTAGGAGATCCTGGTGGCACAGTGGTTATGCGCTTGGCTGCTAACCAAAAGGTCAGCAGTTCGAAACCATCGCCAGCTCCAGGAGAAAGCAGTCTGCTTCCGTAAAGATTTACAGCCTTGGAAACCCTGTGGGGCAGTTTTACTCTGTCCTGTAGGGTCGATGTGGGTTGAAATCAACACTGGGGGAAACAGGTTTTTTTTTTTTTAAATCAACCTTTTAATTTCTTTTTGATAGTTGGAGAAATTAAAACAGAGTAGGTAAGAGACTTATCCAAGGTTATATAACAGAACCAAGAATAAAAACCCTAGCCTCCTGGCTTTCAATGAGGTCATGTTTTCATTAGGCAACATTTCTTCCCCCACCCCAACCTACCTCACCCCTGCCACCCCCAACCCCCTCCTGCTCAGGATGCTAATACTCTGAAATTCCTTGGCCAAGAGACATCTTTGTGACTTTTTGAAACCAGACAATGATTTATACTGCTAGATAACACCATGGATTTTATGGGCATGCTTCCAATATTACAAATCTTCGTAATATATTGTCAGTGTTTTGGGAAGTATTTGAAAACACGGCCAAGCAAATTCACCCTGTGAATTGGGGTCATAGTGACGGTTCCTGCTCCATAGAGTGAGCCTTGTTCTACCAACAGACACACTCATGAAAAGCATATGACATTTTTGTAGCACAAATCATATTTTCTTACGGAATCCCAAAGATGTTTTGGCTTTATTGCTGGTTTTCAGCCGACAGTGTCTCCTAGCACTTCAGCTTTAAGTCTCTGCCCCCTCCCCAGTCTCACTGTCAAGTAGCTAATGATCTATAAACAAATACGGAGATGCCCTAAGGGGGCTCTCCATTTAAAGGGGCCTTGAATCATTTTATAATGGAAATACAGTAGTCCGCCCACTGATTTATGATTTGTCAGTTCAGGTTTTGGAGGTGACGTTTCAGATGAGAGAGAATTTTAATTTACGATTCAATAGCATTTAACCTTCTCCTATTTTCGCTTTAAAAGAAAACTTTCAGAAATGTTAGTTTACATTTGCAGTTTCAGTTGTATGAAATAAGCTTTTTACTTGTGTGTGCAGAGGTATGCACGCTACCGTTCTTAAACTGAAGGTGGCCAGAGGGTAATAATGCCTACCAGCTTGTTAGTGGCCATCGAGTTGGCTAACCGCTACTGAGCACTTATTATGTGCTAGGTGCTTTGTACCTATTGTCTCGTTTAAACAACGCCCCAGAGCAGGGCTTTGTTATCCTTATTTCTGAGCTGAGTAAACTGAATATCAGATTAGAGACAGAGAAGTGAGGTGCCCAGGGCCACATAGCTTCTTCAAGAAAGAGGATTAGGTAGGGGGGAACCCTGGACTCCTGACTCCCTGTTCAAAACTCTCTCAATACACCGTACTGGCTCAATAAATTGGAAAAAAAAAAAAAAGAATTCTTCAACTGCTGCATAGTTAAAATGGTGACCTATAGTCACAGTGCAGGTGGAGCTGGGATTTGAACCTACTTGGGCAGGTCTCAAAGCCCCATGCTTTGACCACAGTTTAAGTCACAGGATGCCAGACTCAGATGGGAATGTACGGTAGTTGGCACAACTTAGCATCCATTAGACTCACACAGCTAATAAGGACACAGGAAACAGCATTCTAGATCCAGCAGTCTACCTGGTCACAAGGAAATTTTGGGGGTGTAAATGGTTGTCTTCCGTGATACGGCTCTCAAAAACACAGGATATTTTTAAAACTAGATCACTTTGCAAATTTTGATGTAAAACAACTCTTTCTATATACAGTGAAAAATATCTGTAAGATATCTTTAAAATTGAGAGCCACATGTTAAGATGTTGAACACCATCAACTCAGATCCCTAATCTAAACAAGTTATCAAGCCATAAAACTTGGGTTTAATTTGAGGAATCTGAATGAAAGATATGTGGGAATTGTTTGAATGGTTTTTACAACTTTTTTTGTAAGTCTAGACTTATTCAAAATAAAAAGTTTAGTTTAAAAAAATTTTTTTTAAGGGCGAGAACACCTGGCCGTGATTTGGGTGGCTATTAAGTAGCACTGCTGATACGGATAATACGCACAAGTCCAGCCAGCATTTTAGTGAACCACAACTTGCAGTTCAGCTTTCTTTTATTCCTTACTGTTATTTCTAATAAAACAAGATATTAAAGATAACTGCATGCTCTATTAATTATATGAAGGTGAACTTGAGTCATATTTGTTACTGAAGATGATTAATAATTACCAGTTCTGCACGCGTTTCTGGTGCCTTACAGTAAATAAACAGGGTACATTGTTGGGTAGTAATTGATTAATTAGCACATTCATCCTACACAGCTCAATGGTCTAAGGATGCTGAGTTTGAGATATTGCTCATAATTATTACAAGAAACAAATCTGTTCCGTTTCTCAGTTTATTCTTCTGTACACTAAGTTTTTTCTTTTTCTAAATCGAATGCTTAATGGTTCAAAACCTTCTAGGTTTTAGTCAGATAAATCAACTCATGAAAAATTGCTAGTCATAATCTCAGACTCTTCTTTTTTGTGTGAACTAGGGTGAGAACTTTTATAAGGCTAATTTTAACATTAGATCATGCTGTTAAACTGGATCAAATCCTGTAAATATAGGGCACTTCCCCACCACGCAGGAAATGCTCATTGAGCACCTATGCGCGACAGGGGCTCTGGAATCTCATTTGCTTCCCAGCCACATCAAATAAGCTCAGGATTGCAAGTGTCATCAGGTTGGCACTTTGCAGCACCAAGCAAACATACTGTGTAATCTTCAGAGAAGTATAACAGCATGTATCGGTCGTCATTTTAACTATGCAGCCATTTAGGAATTTTTTTTTCTAATTTATTGAGTCCACATGGTGTATTGCGTTTTGGACAGGAAGTCAGGAGTCCTGGGTTCTACCCTATCTATACTCTTTACCCGAAGAAGCTACGTGGCCCTGGGCACATCACTTCGCCCTTCTCTAAGCATGGATCACTCATCTGTAAAATGAAGGCTTCAACCAGGGACGATGAGGCGCAGTGAAGAGCCCAGGCTTCAGAGGTAGATAGGCGTACGTTTGAATCTGGGCTCTCTATTACTTGTTTTATTACTTCAGGGCAATTATTTAACCTCTCTGAGTTTTTCTTAACTGTTAATAGAGAAAGTTTCTGCTCTGTTTACTTTTTGAGTTTATTGCGAGGATCAAATGAGATATGGAAATGCTTCTTAAACTGTAAAGTACTGTATATATATAAGGTATAAATAATATTACTAATAACTAATAATATTACTAATAACTTTCTTAACTGGTTGATGTTAACACACTGTGTATTTGGAGAATGTGTCAAAACGCCCATGTACTGGCCTAAAAAGAGGGGATTTTTAGTATTGTTCTAAAAATCACATTGGGTAAGAATTTCCAAAGTGCGTTCATATTTTTTGCTAAATGAACAGCATAGTCTACAAAGCGATATGTCTGATATGAGCCTATTTAAAAAATTATATGCACAAACATAAAGGACTCTATATAATAGGAAATGAACATACATTTGATAAAAGAATAAATGCAATATATATTCATTAAGCAACTCTTACTACTGAGAGCTACTGTCCTAGAGGCTGGGGATATATCATTAAGCTTACAATCCATTAGGTGTGGGAAATAAGAAAAGGCAAACACTACTATTATAATAATATCACAGTGCTTGTTGTTGTGTGCCGTTGAGTCAATTTCCAGACTAGAATTATTCAAAATATCACATATATGACCCTATATGACAGGGTAGAACTGCCCCATATGGTTTTCCAGGCTACATAAGATAGCATTTTGTTGAGTTTTTGTGAAATTTTACACGGCAAGTTAGGTTCTCATTTGACAACTTCCATGCAGATTGTTCAGTGACATTAGTTACATTCATCATAATGAGTCCACATTCTTTTTTAACTGTGTTCTGTTTGTTTCATTCCCAGTACTCTAGTTTCCCTGTTCCCTTATCTTCTCATCTTTGCTTTTGAGTAACTGTTGATCTTTTGGTCTCATACAAATGATTTTTAAATAGAGCACCAATCTTATGGGTAATATCCTTTCTTTTGTGCGCCACTCTGCCGTTTCACTAAAAGGTGATCTCAGGGGCTAGGCTCAGTTCTAGGTTTAAAGAGTGTCTCAGGGTGATAGTCTCAGGGAGTCCTTTGTTCTCTACTATTCCCAGTTTGTCTGGCTTTTTTTTTTTCTTTTTAAGAATTTGAGTTCTGCTGCACTTTTTTCTCCCATTCTATCTGGGACCATCTATTGTGACCCCAAATAGTTGACTTATTTCTTTCCTGTGGTCTCCTTGTTTTTAATTTTTTAAAAAATTGGTTTTTTTTTTGTTGTTGTTTGCTTTTAAAGAAGCAATGTGACCCTGTTTTCCTTTTGTAACGAGCATATGCTTCCGTAACTGGAAAAACTGAAACTTCTACATGTCTACTGAAAATAATCTTAAGGAAAACATTTTAAGTAGTTTTCAAAAGCTTACGTCATCTACAAGTTTTTGTTTTCTTGGCTTTAATGCCAAGAATCTATGAGTTGGCAGTGAGAACGAAATGGCAAGAGAAATCTCTGCTATGGCAAATGTTGAAAGAAGTGTAGTAGCCGTAACTTCTAGTCGTGACTTCAGAATGGTCCTTATAGAGGGCTAGCAAACCATCCTGCTCCCAGCTCCCTGTTCAAGCCTTGCTGCATGGATGTCAAGACACTCCCTAGGAGAGCAATGCTGACTGCTTATGGACCTGACCCAGGAAACACAGTGACATTTCGGGAAGTCTTCAGAAGATGGGATTACAGGTGCCAGGTACAACTAGTTTCACTGTTTTATCATGTCTCACTTTTGCAGTTCACTTGGGACTACATCTTCTACATAGCAAAACAAAGATTATAATGTTACAGAAAACATTTTCCATCTCTTTTCGGGTCTGGGCATAAATAAGGAAAAGCTCTGAGACTGTTCCCCGGCTATCCACCCTGCAAAGCACAAATACAAAAGAAATATGCTCTGGTTTACACATGGACAAAAACGCACAGTTAAAGTTTTTTATATTTCTTTCTGTTCCACCTGTTTGCACCAAGATCTACTAGAGCAGAAGGTATACAGTTCATCAATTTAAATTTAAAAAGTTTTCAAAGCACAATGTTTCCATTACTTTAGTTGATTTGCGATAAGAGCTCAATGCAGGAAAGTGAAAACTCAAGAAATGAAAGGCACTATCCTGCTCTAAAGGACATATGTGGCTTGCTGCTATTTTCAGTGAAAATGATTTCTTCCATGAGGAAAATGTTCTCAATGAACTGTTTTAAAATTACAAGGTATTTTATAACAATTTAAAATCATAGCCATTTTGGATACTAGCTGGGGAGCTTCAGAGGCTGTACAAAGTTGCAAACTACTTTCAAAATATTTTCATTCATTATTTCCAATAAATGGAAAAAGAATGCTAGAAGAAGAAACCACCTCCTTGTGTGACATATCAAAATCTGCCCTTTTGATACTTTGATGATGGTGGCATAGAATCATAGAACTTTAGAGCTGGGAAGAAGCTTAAATATCAGCTCCTCTTTCTTACTTTACCTAGGAGAAAACCGAGGATCAGAGAAGAGAAATTACTTGTTCGTTAAGGAAAGAGTTGAAACTAGAACCCATTAAGACATTTAAATCTAAAGCAGATGTCACATATATGACAAACTCATTTAGAATAACTACAGATACTACATAATCACTATTTTGTCACTTCAAATATTTTCAAGTGAGCAGAAGCATTTACCCATTTTCTGTTTGCTTGAGTAGCTATGGCACTAAAGCCATGGTTTGGTGTGAATTCTAGAAAATTCAGACTTTAGGGCATTGAGCCTAGAATGAAACATTCAACCCATGATGCTAATGAACATGCCATTGCTATCTGGCAGCAGCTCTGGGAGCTCGGAGCAGGAAGGTGGTTATTACATTCCTAGGCCATGTTCCAAGGTTCATTATCACTTTGGATAGCAGGACTTAAGAATTTATAATAAAGGCATCCATATATTTTTCTTTCTCTACCCATTGCTGTCGAGTTGATTCCAATTCATAGCGACCCTATAGGACAGAGTAGAACTGCCCCATAGGGTTTCCAAGGAGCACCTGATGGATTTGAACTGCTGACCTGTTGGTTAGCAGCTGAGCTCTCAACCACTGTGCCTCAGGGTTTTTGTTTCACTTGCACCATTAATCAAAAACAGGTTTATTACAAAGCGGAAAATACAGAATGGACAATCTCATCATGAAGAGGTAACCATTGTTAACATTTCAGTGGTTATCTTTATAGTCTTTGTGTGTTTGTGCACATATATATGTGTTATATATACATTTCTTTAAGTCATAACGAGTCATTTTTCAGGCTACTTTAAAATATGCTTGTTTATTTACTAATAACTAAAAATAATTTCATTTTCTCATAACATGACATATTCTCCTAATACATGATTTTTCAAAAAACGGCTTTATTGAGGTACAATTGATACACAAAAACTGCACATATTAAAATGTATAATTTGATAAATTCTAACACGTGTATACTGGAGAAACCATTTGCACAATCAAGATAGTGAAAATATCCACCACCCCCAGAATTTTCCTCTTGCCCCCTTGTAATCCTCCTCTTCGCTGCCCCCGCCACGTCCCAACCTCGAGCAACCACTGACAACCCTTTTGTCACTATAGCTTGCATTTTCTAGTTGTTGCATAAATGGATATGTACTCTTTTTGTTTGGCTTTTTTCATTCAGCATAGTTGAGATTCATCCACATTGTTCAACGTATCAGTAGTTCATTCCTCTTCCTTGTTGAGAATATTCCATTGTAAGGATATCCCACAACCTGTTTATTCATTTACCTGTTGATGGACATTTGTACTGTTTCCACTTTGGGGCTATTAAAAATAAAGTTGCTATGAACATACATATAAAACCTTTCTGTGAATAAATGCTTTCTTCTTTCCTGGGTAAATGCCTAGGAGCACAACAGCTGGATCATTCGGTAGATGTAGTAACACACGATTTTTTTTCATGGCTGTATGTTGTTGTTGTTGTTAGCTGCCATTGAGTTGGTCCCCAACAGGATAGGACCGTTGTGATTCATAGGGTTTTCACTGACTGATTTTTTGGAAATAGATTGTCAGGCCTTTCTTCCTAGTCTGTCGTAGTCTGGAACCTCCGCTGACAGCTGTTCCGAATCAGAGCAATGTGTGGTCTCCATTGACAGATGGGTGGTGGCTGTACCCACGGTGCATTGAGTGGAAAGGCAGGAATTCTACTACTGAACTACCACCGCCCCCATACCAAAAACAAACAGCAAAAAACCCCAAAACCTTGGCTGGCAGGTAGATTCTGATTCATATAGAGGTCCTTTATATGCCTAGTCCATAAAGCCTATTGTTGACTATTTAGACTTTTTCTGATTTTTCACTGTTGTTGCAAATGATCTAATTTTTTTGGCTTAGGAATGAGGCTGGAGATGTTTCACTGAAAAAGAATAAACCAAAAAAAAAAAAAAAAGAATGGAGAAATGGAACCTGGAAATAAAGTGTGTGTTCCAAGATAATTTTTAGTTTCTCAGTGATTGCAAAGTAAGTATTGTGTGTCCTTTGCTGGGAAGCAAAACAGCATGAATCTTTAAATGAACCAGAATTGCAATTTGAATTTTTCTTATCTTGCAATCAATGGAGGGTCTTCTGTTTTGTTGTCAAATTTATGGGACCATGATTTCATCATAACATTCATTATCGGGCAACTACAATAAACTTAGGTGTGGCCTTTTGTTTCCCGGAGCTATCATTAGCCATCTGGTATACTTTATAACAGTTTGTTACATAAAAAATTCTTAAAATGTAGCATTTTACTCCTTTCTCTCTCTCTGAAATATATATATATATGACAATTGTGGAAGTAGAACACAATGGTAAAGAAATGCTTGGGAAAAAAAACAATAAAAAAAATCCAAACAACTCTTTTATGCATAAATGTCGAAGCTATATTTCCTGTGCTATATTTAGGGTCTTCTTATAACAAAACAAAAGTTGTTTTTACGCACAGATTTTTAAACAGCAGGGACGTGCTTATTATTTACTGTTTTGGTGTCTTTCCCTCATTTACATAAATGCCCCAGAAACCAGCAGTTTAAAACTAATAAAAGCCACAGCCCTCCATCAGGTACCATAAAGTTTCACAACCATGAGTTAGACTGTTAGAGTGAAAAATAAACCTACACATGCGGTTATGGAGCTTTTTTTTTAGGACTTCCATTTGAAGTAGGATGTAATAATACTACTTAAACACTTAGGTAGAACATTTCATCTTTGAAACCCTCTCCCAACATTGGCCAATTAATCCCTACTGCTTCCCTGAGGAGCAGGTATTACTATCTGCCATTTTTCTAGTTAGGAAATGGAGGAGGAAGGTATGACCAGACCTGAGAGTGGGAGGGCTGGAGGCAAGTTTCTGCCCCTTATTCCTTTGGCTTTTTGGGATGTAACTCCTAATGGAATGCATTGGTTTTCTGTTCCACAATGACAAAATCATCAATGAAACAAAGTGGTAAATAGTACCTCCGTGAGCCTCAGGATCTCAGATACAGTCCTTACCCCTTTTCTCCCCTTCCCCACCCCTGCCCCAAACCTCCTGGAAGGAATGAGGTACAGAAAAGATCCTGAAAAGCCACAACGCATTTCATCTGCATTTGCAATGAATTGGATCAAACTTCTTCTAAAGGGAAAAGGTTGGTCAGATACTTCTTCACCTCACCACCATCCTCATCATTGTCTCGGCAACTTAATTTACAGTTTTCTAAATAAGATTTACTGTGATTAGTACATTCAAAGAATTGAACAAATCTGTGGTGCACATTAAAGCCAGAGGAACAGTAAAATAAAACTAATGAACATGTACATTTTTAGAAATATAATTAATGTATGCTTGAGAAATTCTGAAAGATAAACATTTAAATGTTAAAATACTTCTTACCTTCCCCACAGGGACAGTGTTGGGAATTAATGAGATAACAAATGTAAAGAGCTTTGAGCTCTTTAGGAGAAAGGTGCCAGATGAATACAAATGATTATTCATTGTTAAAGCTATTGGATGGTTCTTAATCTATTACTTGTGATACAATACATATTTTTATACTTGAAAATTAGGATGTCTGTAATTCTTAGGACTGCGTAATTGAAATAATGCTCCCCCAGCTCCTCCCAGGTTTTTCTACATCTTGTGAGAAGCCCTTTCCTAACCCTTCCACAGTCTGTTGACCTCACGCCCATCTCTCGAACAAGACTGTGGAGCGTGACCTCCCAACTTCCACACTCTCCTGGGCCTTCCCATCAGTCCTCCACTAGAGTCTTACAGATCCATCACCATGGGAGAATTTCCCAACACCCCTTTCTCTTCTCCTGCTTTCTTTGACCACGTAATTACAATGCCGTATAAGGTCGCCAACGGTACATGTTTATCAGCAGGAAGCGTATGTAATTTAAACTGTCCCTCTATACTTGAAATAACACAGTAGTTATTAAAAAAAAAAAAAGTGAAAATCCCTTGTATGACCTAGGGCAAGTGGAACTGAACCTTTGTATTTTACACAACATGTCAGAATTTGTGAAAAAAAAAAAAAAAAAAGAGTGCAAATCCCAGATTTCTTTTCATTTAGTTCTGAGATATGGGGTAAGATACCCTCAGTAAATCCCAGCTTTCTCACATGTAAAATGAAAACAGTAGTAGCTACATCTACCCATGTGGAGTTGTTGGGAAGATGAAGTGTGTACATAGAGCTTTCTAGCAGAGGCTGTATCTAGCCCATGGAAGTGATCACTAAAGGCTAAATATAAGTAGATAGTTTGGTGGGTAGGTAAGCAGGTAGACAGCACGGGTTATCAGTGGAGCTACATTTAATGTTATCATCTAGGTGGGTTCTTCAAAATCAGTGTGAAATGGGTAACATGTAAGGCGAGATCATACCCGACAGTGTGCTCCTAAACTGTTAGTACAATTTGCTCCTCCAACCATTGCAAGCATTCTGTATTATGAACAGGTCATTTCTCATACAAAGACAGCTCTACTATTAACTGGAGTTTCTTTTTAAAACTTACTGAAAAAATGGCACAGCATTTTCAAAGAATCCTCTTACCATTTAGCATGGTTAGAAGCTCAGTAGTTTATCTCAACTAATTTATGTTTGGGATACTTTAGATATTGTACACATATAAATGATATTTTTCAAGCTTACCTTAAGTCACCAGTAGCAGAGTATCTTTGTAACGTGTATGTGCTAAAAGGTAATGGGCTATACGTCTTTTCAAATGTTCTGAAATTCAAACATTTCACTAATTTGGTCTGGTCTCTGGCTTCCTCCACAGAATTACTTGCAGTGATGGTTTTATTATACCAACTTTTCTATCATTTTGACCCTGTTGCTTTTTAGTAGAGAACCCTACTCCCAATCACTTCCTGGTAAGACCTGAGTCTGAATGTAAGGCCTGAGTTTGGAACCTGGCACTCTGTGGTGTAAGCTAATGATAGGTGCCAAGAAGGAAAGCAGCGTTGTTCGGTGGGTAAGAAAAGGGACAGGAAAGGGCACTGTGTTTCCTACAGCCAGCAGCTCGAGGCTCAGGCGTGCTAATTAAAATGCACATAGAAACCTTCCGGATAGATTTAACAGTTTTGGGCTGTTAAGATGGGCTTCTCTCCATGTGAATGAACCAACCGCTGTGCTGAACAAAACAGAGACAGTTTTCTTTTAAAGTCCAGAGCAGATGAGAGCCATAAGGAGACAGAGGGTTTCATTTACTCTCAGGACACGGTCGTGCCAGTGAACTAATGAGTCTCTTGGACCTTATGTTGCTCTGGCTTCAGTCGAGGTGCGACTCTGACGGGTGTGTAGCGCTTCCTATCCGTCAGGTGTCTGGACAACGGGCCCTCATGCCTATTGGAGCGATCTGGCAAGAAAAAGGGGTCATGGTTGTACCTAGCACAGGCAGGAAACCTGGCTAATTAATGTATTTCCAATGATAGCGCAACAAAAGCTGACACACAGAAAATGTTGACTTAATTTTATTGCAGAAACCCTTTGCCTGTGGAAATGATTGACATTCCATAGGTGAAGAACGCCCTCCTCTCTCCATCACACAAATGTTTTTTTAGAAGTATAAAGACCCCGTTCCTTACAACAACTTCGTGACTTTGCTGTTGTGACTTGCATATTTCACCTTTCTGTAAAGCTGGCTGCTGTGGAAATATTTTTGGACAAGTACTGAAGCAAAAACTGAGAGTTATCGTGGGCACTGCATAATTTTAACAAGTTTGTCTTTAAAAGGTACTGCTGAATGAAGCTTGTAAAAAATCTTACTGCCGTATTCCACGGAGAACTAAAAAAAAAAAAAAACTAGAGAATACAAATGTTTATCCAAGCTAGAGGGCTCCCGTTAGGCTGTATCTTAAACTAAGAGCAGATGCTGCCACCTAGATACATTCTGAGGTTTTGGTTAACTAGACGTTGGCTACTCTCTTTTTTGAAAAATAGCAACAGCAAACAATAGTGGTTTGGTACGCCAAAAATACAATGGATGGTGAAGGATTACTTTAAAACTTCACATAAACATTAATTTTGTTGGAAAAAATACATTTGTGTTTTGCCAAAAGCAAAAATTAAGCCTTTATCCAATTTTTGTTTTTAATGCAGAAGATAAGTGGCTATGAGAAACAGAAAACTTTGTAAAACATAAAAAAGTTGCAAAATCCTGAAGCTTATAAAGATGTAGATGCAGAAGTGATATCAGCAAGTAAGAACGGTAGCTTTCTTCTTTTATTAGTTTTTTGGTTTTTTTCCTGGGTGAGGGAAGAGAAAAGGATTCTTCAACACTCTCAAGTGACTGCACGAATAGGATTTGGTTTAATAAGTAAAACAAGATCACTTAATAAATAATTTTAAAAAATTATTACATTATAATCTCACCAAGTTCTGATTTATCTCCTGGCAGACAAAGCAAACTAACTTACCGCTTTTTATTCCCAACAGCAAAAAAGATTGTTGCTTTTTTTTTGCTCCAGACTAGGATCCAAAATTGATAACGTACCCCGGGATCACTTATCAGGCTCAGGGAGGGTTTTATTATCTTTAGACTGCTGCTCTTCTTCAAATCGTATTTTGTTTTCCTCTGTTACTCCCAGAATGGTTTCAACATCTCCAATCGTGGTCTGCAAATGGACAATAAAATTAATATTTGTTACTTAGAACCTCTTACAACATTCCCCACCCTCCAAGCATTTGTCCCCTTTTGGAATTAAGTGTGGCACAGTGGTTAAGAGCTACCTACAGCTGCTAACCAAAAAGCTGGCAGTTCAAATCTACTGGCTGCTCCTTGGAAACTCTATGGGGCAGTTATACTCTGTCCTATAGGGTCACTATGAGTCGGAATCGACTCCACGGCAATGGGTTTTGGTTTTAGACCAATTCTAGCAGTCCCTGGGTGGTGCAAATAGGTAAGCACTGGACCACTAGCTGAAAGGTTGGCAGTTCAAACCCACCCACAGGCACCTAGGAAGACAGGCCCGGCCATCTGCTTCCAAAAGATCACAGCCTTGAAATCTTACAGAGCAGTTCCACTCAAAGTATATTCTTCCAACTGGTGCCAGTCTACAAATTGTTGGTTACCAGCTTTGTGAAACAAGTAAAAAGATTGAGAGTAAGAGTTTGGAAAATTTTATAGCCATTTTTATGCCTGTTGAATCTAATAATGAAAAAATTGGGCTTTTATTTTGAACGACTTTGATTTCTTCATTTCATTTTTCTATTAATTCATTTTTGTTGTATTTACAAAAATATAGATCCATGATAGACTGGAAAAAAAACAAAACAAGCTGGTCCTTCACTACAGGTAATTTGAGAAGCACTACAGGTAATCTGAGAAGTGATTTAAAATGAGGGTTGATGGAAGTGCTTATTTCCATTGGTTTGTGGAAAGAAAAATGGTAACTTTCTATTTTATTTTATATATATTTTTATTGAGGTATAATTCACATACCATAAAATTCACCCTTATAAAATGCACAACTCGGTGGGTTTTAGTATACTCACAAGCAACCATCACCACCGTCTAATTCCAGAACATTTCCATCACCGCAAAACGAAACAACACACCCATTAGCAGTCATTCCCCATTCGCTCCTCCCACCAGCCCTTGGCAACCACTAGTCTACTTTCTGTCTCTATGGACTTGTCTATTCTGGACATTCCATGTAAATGGAATCATAAAGTATGTAGTCTTTTGTTCCTCATTTATTTAATTTAGCATAATGCTTTCAAGGCTCATCCATGTTGCAGCATGTGTCAGAACTTCATTCCAAATACGGATAGACCATATTTGGTTATCCATTCATCAGCTGATGGGCATTTGTGTTATTTACCACTTTTTAGCTATTCTGAATAATGCTTCTGTGAACATACATGTATAAGTTTTTGTATACACTTATGTTTTCATTCTGGGCGTGGAGTTGCTAAGTCATATATCGAGTCTATGTTTAACTTTTTGAGAAGCTGCCAACCTTTTACACAGCAGCTACACCATTTTATATTCTCACTAGTAATAACGGGCATTCCAGTTTCTCCTCCACATCCTTGTCAACACTTATTATTGTCTATCTTTTTGATTGTAGACATTTTAGTGGGTGTTAAGTAGTATATCAGGAGCCCTGATGGCACAATGGTTAAGCACTTGGCTGCTAACCAAAAGGTCAGTGGTTTGAACCCACCAGCTGCTCCATGGGAGAAAAGACATGGCAATTTGCTCCTGTGAAGATTTCAACCTAGGAAACCTATGAGGCAGTTCTACTCTGTCCTATCGTGTCACTATGAGTTGGAATCTACTCAACAGCACACGATAACAAGTGGTATTTCACTGTGGTTGATTAACGATGTGGGGTGTTTCTTTGCTTACTGGCCATTTATATATCTTTTTTGAAGAAATGTCTTTTCAAATCTTTTACTCATTTTTTAATTGGGCTCTGTCTTTTTATAGTTGAGTTGTAAGAATACTTTATATATTCTGGAAACTATATCCTTTTCAGATATATGATTTGCAAATATTTTCCCCTATTCTGTGGTCTTTTCACTTTCTTGATAGTGTCTTTTGATGCACAAATTTTTAATTTTGATGATATCCAATTTTTCTATATATTTTTTGGTTGCTTGTGCTTTAGGTATCTTATCTAAGAAACCACTGCCTAGTCCAAGGTCATGAAGATTTATATCTATGATTTCTTTTAGGAGTTTCATAGTTTTAGTTCTTACATTTAGGTCTTTGATCCATTTTAAGTTAATTTGTGTGTGCATGTGAGGTAGGGCTCCAACTTCATTCTTTTACAAGTGGATATTCAGTTGTCCTAGCACCATTTGTTAAAATGGCTGTTTTTTCCTCACTGAATGGTCATCCTTGTGAAAAATCAATTGAGCATCAATTATGGGCTTATTTCTAGACTTTCAATTCTATTCCATTGATCTCTATGTCTATTTTATGCCAGGATCACATAGGCTTGGTTACTACAGCTTTGTAGTAAGTTTTGAAATCAAGAAATGTGAGTCCTCTTTGTTCTTCCTTTTCAAAATTATTTTGGCTTTTTTGGGCCCCTTGCAATTTCATATGAATTTGGGAATTGGCTTTTAAATTTCTGTAAATAAGGCCTTTGGGATTTTGATAGGTATTGCTTTGAATGTGTAGATCACTTTGGGTATTATTGCCATCTTAACGATATTAAGTCTTCCAATCCATGAACACAGGGTGTCTTCCACTTATTCAGGTCTTTTGAAATTTCTTTTAACAATGTTCTATAGTTTTCAGTGTACAAGCTTTGTACCTCTTTTGTTAAATTCATTCCTAACCATTTTACTCTTTTGGATGCTATTGTAAATGAAATTGTTTTCTTCATTTCATTTTTGGCTTGTTCATTGTTAATGTATGGAAATACAATTAATTTTTGTATACTGATCTTGGGACCTGCAACCTTGTTGAACTTGTTTTTTAGCTTTAATATATTTTTCATGGATTCTTTAGGATTTTCTATACACAAGATCATATCATCTACTAATAGAGATGGTTCTACCTCCTTTCTAATCTAGATGCCTTTTATTTCCTTATCTTGCCTAATTGCCCTGGCTAGAACCCCCCGTACAGTGTTGCAGAGACGTGGCTAGAACAGATGTACTCGTCTTGAACCTGATCTTAGGGGGAAAGCTTTCAATCTTGTACCACTAAGTATGGTGTTAGCTGTGGAGTTTTTATAGGTGCCTTTTTTTTGACCAGGTTGAGTAAGTTCCCTTCTATTCTTCGTTTATCGAGTGTTTTTATCATGAAAGGATGTTGGATTTTGCCAGTGTCTTTTCTGTATCACCTTTTCATTTTAAATTCAGCCTTTAATTTGCTGGTAAATTCTCGTTTACAAAAGGAAAATGCCTATTAGAATGCCCTTATGTACCAAGATGAAACTATGACACTTCTCAAGTTATTATTTCTATATTACTGAGATTTACATTTTTAAATTTTATAAACCTTGTAATGAGAATAAAAGTCAAAAAAACAGTGATTCATCTAAAAAGCTTAGAAACCATGAGTTTCCTTTTTTTTTTTATCGTGCTTTAAGTGAAAGTTTACAGCTCAAGTTAGTTTCTCATACAAAAATTTATACACACATTGTTATGTGACCCTAGTTACTCCCCTTATGTCAGCACACTCCTCCTTTCTACCCTGGATTTCCCCAGATTTTCCTGTGTCCATTCAACCAACTCCTCTCCCTTTCTGCCTTCTCATCTCACCTCCAGACAGGAGCTGCCAATTTAGTCTCATGTGTCTACTTCCGCTAAGAAGCACACTCTTCATGAGTATCATTTCCACTCTAATCTTTGTCTGAAGAGTTGGCTTAGGAATGGTTTTAATTCTGGGTAAACAGAGAGTCCAGGGGCCATGTGTTCTGGGATTCCTTTGTCTCAGTCAGACCACTAAGTTTGGTCTTTTTACTAGAATTGCATCCCACTTTTTTCCTGCTCCATCGAGGACTCTCTGTTGTGTTCCCTGTCAGGGCAGTCATTGGTGGTAGCTGGGCACCATCTAGTTCTTCTGGTCTCAGGCTGATGGAGTCTCTGGTTTATATGGTCCTTTTTGTCTCTTGGGCTAATATTTTCATGTGTCTTTGGTGCTTTTTATTCTCATTTGGTCCAGATGGGTTGGGACCAATTGATGCATCTTAGATGGCCATTTGCTAGTTTTTAAGACCCCAGATGCCACTCACCAAAGTGGGATGCAAAACATTTTCTTAATAAACTTTGTTACGCCAATTGACCTAGATGTCCCCTGAAACCATGTTCCCCAGAACCCGTCCCCTGCTACTCTGTCCCTTGAAGTGTTTGGCTGTATTCAGGAAACTTCTTAGCTTTTGGTTTAGTCCAGTTGTGCTGACTTCCCCTGAATCGGTGTTGTCCTTCCCTTTACCTAAGATAATTCTTGTGTACTATCTAGTTAGTGAATACCCCCTCCCTCCCTCCCTACTCTTGTAACCATCAAAGAATGTTTTCTTCTGTGTTTAAACCTTTTCTTGAGTCCTTATAATCATGGCCTCATACAGTATTTATCCTTTTGTGACTGACTAATTTCACTCAGCATAATGCCTTCCAGATTCATCCATGTTGTAAGGTGTTTCACAGATTCATCATTGTTCTTTATCATTGCATGGTATTCCATCATGTGAATATGCCATAATTTGTTTATCCATTTGCCTGTAGATGGGCACCTAGGTTGTTTCCATCTTTTTGCTGTTGTGAACAGTGCTGCAATGAACATGTGCACGTATCTATTCATGTGATGGATCTTATTTCTTTAAGATATATTCCAAGGAGTGGGATTGCTGTTGTATGATACTTCTACTTCTAGTTTTTTAAGGAAGTGCCAAATCAATTTCCAAAGTGGAGAAACCATGAGTTATTAAAAACTACCTGAGAACATCTGGCTTTTGATGATTTTGAAAGTCAGAGAAAGGGCAGAGAAACAGTCTTTATTTTGTTAAGGGAGATTTGTTCTGCCAACCTCAAGACCTAGCTCAGAGTCTACTTAGTCTTCATGGATATTGGGATAAACCATCTGATTCTGAATTTTAACTGTGCTTAGATACTGATGACATGGAGAGAAGCTCAGAATTTTGCACATGGCAGTAATGGATTAAATAATGCTAGCTGGTAGGGTCTTAGAATACAAATGATTAACGGAGGTCTGTCAGGACCAGTGGAAGCTGATGCTACACTGGGTCTATTTTTTTTTTTTTTAATTCCTCAGTCATGTTGTAATAAAAGCAATGGTCATTCTTCCAGGTCATAAAAATCACTTTAAAGAGTAAAGCATTATGATTGTCACTATTGTTATTAAAGGGATCAGGCCCTGACTCAAGAAAAAAAACTCAAAAATTATATTTTTATCCAGTTTTTGTTGGGCTTTTTCATTTAAGAGAAAAGTCACATGTGGTTTCAGGTTGAGTCCTCTGAGTTACTTGACCCATTCAAATGTGATGAATGTCTAGGCTGGGAATCAGATGCAGACCATGGTGATCAATAACAAGTGTTCATCTCTGTTCAGCTGTTGTTTCAAAAACTCTGGTACAGACCTTGCTTCTCTTCTTTAGAGGTCAGAGACTTCTAGTCTCCAACTACAAAACATACAACTGGATTTCAGTGGCCAACATCTCTAAAGCTTCAAAACACCAAAAAACCAGTTGCCATCGAGTCAATTCCAACTTATGGTGACCCTTTAGGACAGAGTAGAACTGCCCCACAGGGTTTTCACGGAGCAGCTGGTGGATTCGAACTGCCAACCTTTTGGTTAGCAGGAGAGCTCTTAACCACTGCACCACCAGGGCTCCAAAAGTTTAGCAATAAAAAAACATCTGCTCTGGGGTTTTCTCCTACTTCTCCCTCCCAAATATTGTCCTTCTTGGGTCTCAGAAGCTCGGACTCCCCAGCAAACATTGTATATCTGAAATATAGTAGGTTACATTCACAATTTTTGGTTTTGACAGTCTCTATTTTGGGTCCATTGTGGTGTTTTCTTCTTTCTGCAACATCAGAAAGCTCTGTTGTCTTCTGAGCTTGGGTTTGGAAATGGCAGCAAGTTAAAACAAGTCTACTTTATTTCAAAGAAGAAGTTTCAAACGATTAAATTTAACTAACGGGTTCAGTGGGAACCTTACAATATTGACCCTGCACATTGTAAAATATGTTCTGCTTACAATAAAAAAAAGATGGTTTAGCACTTGTTTACAATACAGCATGAGGTATTTTCAGCCCTTGTATAGAAATTAACCAGGATCGTTAGTTAATTAACACCTCACCTTAAAATTGGTCTCGCCTTGCATATTAGGTGATGATATTTCTTGATGGATGATGAAGAGATTGCGAGCAAAGGTCACGAGGACCCCCTGGAGATCCTCCCCGATTGTTCTGTTAATGATATCCAAACAAATGAGTTTACCAACGATTCCCCTCACATGCTTAAAAACAATCACCCTCTCATTTGTGCCTGTCTGGTGATGGAATTTAATGAGTATTTTCAATCTCACAAGGTGGCAATCTTCAGGGAGATATGAAAGATGAGGCTCCATTTTAACTTGTCAACAAAAAGGATTTGTGTAATAAATATTTTTTATTAATCAACTTAGCAGAATATAGCAATAGGTTCAGTCATTCCCAGCAAAAGGCAACCACTGAGCTAGGACAGTAGTATTAGCTCATTTTAAAAATTGTTTAGTTTAGGAGAATTGTTGCTAAGTGTAGTTCATGCCTAGTAATTGTCTTGTTTACAGAGACATCTGCACCTCTGTATTCTGGAGGTTTGCCTGTGGTTTATTTTCGATTTCATGTGTACAAATGACTCCTGATGTTTGTACAAATGACTCCTGTTCCCCCGTGTTCAGAAGAGAATGGACCCCATTTATGAACACCTGAACACCCCCTTCAAGATTTCAGAGACAATTTCCAAACCATCCTGTAGAATTATACTGTGTTTGGTGGACATTCCTTAATAGCAAGATTGCTGTACGTTTTAACACGGTAACAAGACTCCAGGGTATTTTTTTCTAGCTATTTTTGAACTTTCTTTTAGCAGAAGGATTAAAAAAAAATAATAATAAATAAAATGACTGACCTTGAGGCAACTGATTAAACTTTGACATTATTTCTTTCCCATTGTTACCTGTGAAAAAGTCACCTTAGCTGCTAAGGCTTTGACCCTTTTGGGATGGCTGCCTTTCAGTCTGATAGGCTTTCCCTTGGATGGGGGGTGATGGGGTGGGAGAAGCGGGGGAGTGGGGAGTAGGGTAGGGGAGTAGAAAGCTTCCTAGACTCCAACACAGGAGACCAGAGCTGTCTGTCCTGACACTGACTAACTGTATGACTTTGGGGAAGTTACTTAAGCTCTCTGAGTCTTCATTTCTGAAATTAAGAAATTCAACTCGATCAGGGCTTCTGAACTTTTTTTTTTTTTTAATTCTTATTGTGCTTTAAGTGGAAGTTTACAAATCAAGTCAGACTCTCATACAAAAATTTATAAACATCTTGCTATATACTCCTAATCGCTCTCCCCCTAATGAGACAGCACACTCCTTCCCTCCTCTATTTGTTTTCTTGTCCATTTGGCCAGCTTCTGACCCTCTCTACCCTCTCATCTCCCCTCCAGACAGGAGACACCAACATAGTCTCGTGTGTCCACATTCTTCGCCAGTATCATTGTCTATTCCATAGTTTGGTCCTATCCCTGTCTGAAGAGTTAGCTTTAGGAATGGTTCCTGTCTTGGGCTAAGAGAAGGTCTGGGGACCACGACCTCTGGGGTCATGCTAGTCTCAGTCACAGCTTCTGAACTTTTTGACTTGCATCCCCAAAATTCAAGGACTTCTCACTTCTACCCCTTATAGCTGCTGATCATTAATTAGATCTCTTCTTTTAAAAAAATAAATAATGGCCAAGGGCAATTTCAGAGTCAGTAATCCTTTTAAGTGATTTGTATTTTATTGCCATAGGGTCAGTATGTATTAGACCCTGGGAGCTTCTTAAAATTGCTGATTCCTGGGTTCCTCCTCAGATCAGCAAAATCAGAATCTTTGGTCTAGGGGTCTAGGAATGTGTAGTTTCACCAAGCTCCCCAGGTGACTCTTAGGTACACTAAGGATTGAGACCCGTACTCACAAGATACTATATTGTAAGATATATATATATATACACACATACACACTTCCTGTTAATACATTCATTTCTAGAATTTCCTTCATTTTCCCTTCCTTGAACTTTCTCCTCAAATTCCACTATTCGGGGAAATATCCCTGAATAAGTAGAGTCAGTCTGAAGTTATCCCTGCTAAGCCAAACCACAACATTCTCTTGAAGCCCTAAAGAGATGATCCACTCTGACTGTTCTTCACTCGACCTGACACAAATGCAATAAAGCCAAACAAAGTCGGTGTGGATACTGTCCCCTCAGAAGACTGTGTCAGAGCCAAAACGGGGCCTGAGGAGTGGGCTACAGACCATGCCTTTTGGGAGGATGTGTTGCCAAGTCCCCAGAGCACTTTTCTGAGCATGTCAGAATGACAACCTGTTCTTTCTGGTAGAGATTTTATCTCATGAAAAACCTCCCATTAAAACTCTAGAGAAAATTAAGCAACACAAAGAATGAAAGTTTATATTTGCTCAGCTTTTCTTTTTCAGCATGAGCTTTAGAGAAGAGAGACTGTCTCCTGGCCATTGCCTATTAACTGAACTCTTCCCAACCTCCCAGGTTCATGCCTCTGTGTAATTCCTGACACACTAGCTACCATTCCACCTTTTCATCTCACACTCAAGAAGGCACAGCCAGATGCAGGGATAATCTTGAGGCTAATCTAATATGCAGAAAAAGTAAATTAGCAATGACACAGCTCACAATAGTCTGAGAAGCTCTGTTTTACATAATAGAGTTCCCTACACAACATGGCCACTCAGTATAGACTTGGTGGTGTGGTGAAAGGAGCACTGGCCTCAGGATCAGGAGAGAGATAACCCACTGTTTGACCCAGGCAAATCACATCCCCTCTCTGGGCTTCAGTTTCCTTATCTATGATAGGGATAGATTCATCCCCTAGGGCCTTCCCTTCTTGAACATTCTCTGGATCTATGACTGCAGTAAGGGGTGAGAATAAGATGGGACATAAACCAATAGACAAGGCTCTAGAGTCAGGAGGCCCACGTCAACCTTGCCTTCTCTGTAGGCTGTGTGAGTAGCAATAAACATTTAGAAACTACACCAATAGGACTAGTTTTACAACTGATGCTAGCATGCAGGTCAAGGCACCCTTGTTTGAAATCTCAGGTGCAGGTGTAGGGACAGCTGGGGAGTTCCTCCTGGTTACCATTCTAATTATTCATTCTGTAGGCTTTGGCATCAAACCAACCTTGCTGTTAGGTCGGTTCGATGAAATGTTCATGAAACAGTCTCTTCTATCCCTCTTATGACAGTTCTCCACTTGCCTGGTTGCTCTGTGCCCGATAACCACCCTCCTGTAGCCCACGCCTCAGAATTCTGCCTCTGCCCTGTTAGCGTCCCCCCCTCTCATTCTCTCATTTCTGGGACACATGTCCTGCTCCTGAGTATCAGCCACTGACGGGCTCTGTTACTTACTGTCTTCATGCCATGCCCCTACAGGCCTGGATCTTTAAAAGTGGTCTCCTCTTTGAGCTTCTGTGGTTGTGTTCCTAGCCCTCAGGACATCCTATTACTGATGCTGAGAGCTGGTAGTTTCCCAGGGTAGACCTCTAGGCATCTGAGCCCCTAGATCTTGTATTTGGCCTTTCTGGCTGCACCTTGCCCATTCCATGAAGGGAGCTCATGACTCCTGAACACATCCATGTGCAGGAGGGGTTCTCTGGTTCCAGTCCTGGCCCAACTAGTCTTTTGCCTTTCATGCCAGCCTGTGCCTGATAAGCTAAAGTTCCTATCTCTGTGTTCTGATGTCCTGTTCTTGTCCTTAACTAACCTATCTGTCTGAACTCCTGCGCTTAGTAACCTACTTGGACCTTAAACCTCTTCCTTGCCACTAGCTTGCCAACTTCAAATCCTTGGTTCTCCCAGTCCCAGATCTTTGTGTGTGTGTGTGTCAATGTGAGGCCATGATATCTACATTGCTGTGGGTATTGTAAGGAAGAGAAATATAGACCAGAAATGGTTTCCCAGTAAGTTAGGATGACTTAAATGTACCAAGTAACCATCTTCCAAGATGTCAAATAAAGAGATAATTCAAGGTTGTGGCTCTGAAATTCTGAGGCCTAGATAAGGAAGCAACTATGCTAGCTCAGAATACCCCGGAGACAAACTTGTAGGCAACAGGGGAGTGTAAAGAAGCCCCCTGAATGTTGCCTGCAGGACTCAGCTGAGCATACACATTTCTTCAGAAGACTGCGTCAGAGCCGAAACCTGACCTGAGGAGGAGGCTACAGACCCTGCCATTTGGGAGGACATCTTGCCAAGTCACCAGAACACTTCTGAGCATGTCAGAATGCCAACTGTCCTTCCACAACCAGGACATCTGGGCCAGTTCCCTATCAGTCAGATGTGTTGTTATGGCTTATGTATACACGCTTGAGTGTAACCTGTTGCTAAGACAATGTATTACATCTTACCAGTTAATTTTGGATAATTAATTATATCGTGGACCCACACCTACAGATCTGACATCATTTTATGAAGTACTTATAGATCTAAACAAAACAAAATGTACTTTCAATAAATCAGCATGCTGATTAAAATGCACAAGAAGCAACATTCTTGTTGGTTGTTCCAGTCTATTCTATTAGCTTGTTACATCTCACAGAAATACTTCATACTCACAACATTCCCAACTTGTCTCTCTTCAGGTGTTCAAAAAATATAAAAACCGTTCCTTGTCTGTCCTGTAAAATTGAATAGGGAGAAAAGAAATAGCATTTTATCCCAGAAACAATAAAGAAAATGTACTATATTAAGACCATCAGAATTCTGGTTTGAATTAAAATCTAGAGCTACCTTTAAATATTGTGAGGGGCACAAGTGGAAAGACTGTCTCCAGAATATGGAACAGATATATTCTGGGACAGTGTTTTTTGAAGTATGATCCTCAGAACACCTGCATCGGAATCAGGTAGAGTGCTTGTTAAAAAGGCATTTTCATGGGCATGATCCAAGCTCAAAATCTTTGTAAAAGAATCTGCCTTTTAGCTTACTTCCCAGATGATTCTTGTGCACATCAAATTTGAAAACCACTGCTTTAGAAGCAATGGGTAAAAACGTATTTGGAAGCAATTTGTTGTGTGGAAAAAACATTTGTACTTCAATGGAAAGCTATGTGTTGTCTCTAGTACACCCTACTGCCTCATCAGGTTCTGATTCTATGGGAGATATTTTGCAACTCCGTAAGTTGTAAGAAGCTGATAACCAGTAACTAGTTGCTTTTGAGTTGATTCCAACTCATGGTGACCCCAAGTGTGTCAGAGTAGAACTGTGCTCTACAGGGTTTTCAATGGCTAATTTTTCAGAAGTAGATCTCCAGGCCTTTTTTCTAAGGTGCTTCTGGGTCAACTTGAACCTCCAACCTTTTGGTTAGCAGCTAAGTACATTAACTGTTTGTACCACCCAGGGACTCCAGGTAACTGTAAAAAAAAAACCCGTTACGATGTAGTCAATTCTGACTCTTAGTGACTCCATAGGACAGAGTAGAACCACCCCATAGGGCTCCCAAGGAGTGCCTGGTGGAGTCGAATTGCTGACTTTTTTGGTTTGCAGCTAAGCTCTTAACCACGGCGCCACCAGGCAACTGTAGACAAGCAAATTCTGTCAAGTCTTGCAGAGGTTTGGATGATTTTCCTGCTCTCCATCCCTTGTGGGAAAATCCAGCCTCCACTTGCATATTCATTTCAATATTCTCAACCTATAAAGATGTCTGGTTTTTGGATTCTCTTTTGAATTGGTTATAATCAGGCCTAGTTCCTTCTATTAAATAAAATCTTTATTATGCATTTACTTTTATATCTGTAGGAGAGGCATGACTTTTTTGAAATCTTTTACCAGCTTTCTCAAAATAAATGGGTTAACACTGGAGTCGTCCAGCAGTGGGAATGGCTGGCCTGTGAAGTTGGGAACTCCCCAACACTGGAAGTCTACAAAGAAGACTATGTTTTGGGGATCTGGTAAGAGAAATTACATATCAGAATGATGACTGCCCATCAACTCCCCACTTTGTCAGGAAATGTGAGCATTAGGAGAGACACTAGACTAGAACAGTGGTTCTCAATGCTGGCTGCACGTTAGAATCAACTGGGAGTTTGAACATCATGTCTGGGCTCTACCTCTAGGAATACTAATTAGCCTGGAGTTGGCCCTGGCAACAGTGCCATATAAAGCCATATTGGAGCCTGAGGCAAAGGGAAAAAAAAAACAATAATACTGGTTCTGTTTTTATTCAAAATTTTGATATTTTTTAAATGAACTTTTTGCATTAATTTTGATTTAAAAAATATTGCATTAAACTACTACTTTTTTTACTACTTATCTGCACTACTGAGTGTTTTGGCACTCCCTTAAGTTTTGTGCCCGAGGTGAGTACCTCTCTTGCCTCACCCTAATTCCAGCTCTGCCTGGTCATTTGCACTTTTTAAAGCTTCTCAGTCAGGTCATTCTAACAGGGAGCTAGGGTTGAGAACCACTAATTAGTTGATCTGTAAGGTCTTATGTATCTCTTGCTGTGCTGTCCAATATGGTAGCCACTAACCACATGGGTCTATTGAGCATTTGAAATATAGGCAGTCCAAATTGAGATATGCTGTAGATTTTAAAGACATAGTACAAAAATCATAAAATTCTCATTAACGATTTTTGTACTGATTACATGTTGAAATAATAATATTTTGGGTTGTTGTTGTTAGGTGCCGTTGAGTCATTTCCAACTCATAGAGACCCTATACACAACAGACTAAACACTTCCCGGTCCTGAGCCATCCTTACATTCATTGTTATGCTTGAGCTCACTGTTGCAGCCACTGTGTCAGTCCACCTTGTTGAGGGTCTTCCTCTTTTCTGCTAACCCTGTACTCTGCCAAGCATGACGTCCTTCTCCAGGGACTGATCCCTCCTGACAACATGTCCAAAGTATGTAAGACACAGTCTCGCCATCCTTGCCTCTAAGGAGTATTCTGGTTGTACTTCTTCTAAGACAGGTTTGTTCATTCTTTTGGCAGTCCATGGTATATTCAATATTCTTCACCAACACAATTCAAAGGCGTCAACTCTTCTTTGGTCTTCCTTATTCATTGTCCAGCTTTCACATGCATATGATGTGATTGAAAATACCATGGCTTGGGTCAGGTGCACCTTAGTCTTCAGGGTGACATCTTTGCTCTTCAACACTTTGAAGAGGTCCTTTGCAGCAGATTTGCCCAATGCAATGCGTCTTTTGATTTCTTGACTGCTGCCTCCATGGCTGTTGATTGTGGATCCAAGTAAAATGAAATCCTTGACAACTTCAATCTTTTCTCTGTTTATCATGATGTTGCTCATTGGCCCAGTTGTGAGGATTTTTGTTTTCTTTATGTTGAGGTGCAATCCATACTGAAGGCTGTGGTCTTGGATCTTCATTAGTAAGTGCTTCAAGTCCTCTTCACTTTTAGCAAGCAAGGTTGTGTCATCTGCATAACGCAAGTTGTTAATGAGTCTTCCTCCAATCTTGATGCCCCGTTCTTCTTCATACAGTCCAGCTTCTCGTATTATTTGTTCAGCATACAGATTAAATAGGTATGGTGAAAGAATACCCAACTTTAAACCAATCAGTATCCCCTTGTTCTGTCCGAACAGCCGCCTCGTGATCTATGTAAAGGTTCCTCATGAGCACAGTTAAGTGTTCTGGAATTCCCATTCTTCACAGTGTTATCCATAGTTTGTTATGACCCACACAGTCAAATGCCTTTGCATAATCAATAAAACACAGGTAAACATCCTTCTGGTATTCTCTGCTTTCAGCCAGGATCCATCTGACATCAGCAATGATATCCCTGCTTCCATGTCCTCTTCTGAAATCGGCCTGAATTTCTGGCAGTTCCCTGTCGATATACTGCTGCAGCCGTTTTTGAATGATCTTCAGCAGAATTTTGCTTCCGTGTGATATTAATGATATTGTTCTATAATTTCCACATTCAGTTGGATCACCTTTCTTGGGAATAGGCATAAATATGGATCTCTTCCAGTCAGTGGGCCAGGAAGCTGTCTTCCAAATTTCTTGGCATAGACGAGTGAGTACCTCCAGCACTGCATCTGTTTGTTGAAACATCTCAATTGATATTCCACCAATTCCTGGAGCCTTGTTTTTTTTTTTTTGCCAACGCCTTCAGAGCAGCTTGGACTTCTTCCTTCAGTACCATCGGTTCCTGATCATATGCCACCTCCTGAAATGGTTGAACATCGACTAATTCTTTTTGGTATAATGACTCTGTGTATTCCTTCCATCTTCTTTTGATGATTCCTGCATCATTTAATATTTTCCCCATAGAATCCTTCACTATTGCAACTCGAGGCTTGAATTTTTTCTTCAGTTCTTTCAGCTTGAGAAATGCCGAACGTGTTCTTCCCTTTTAGTTTTCCATCTCCAGCTCATTATAATACTTTATTTTGTCTTCTCGAGAGGCCCTTTGAAATCTTCTGTTCAGTTCTTTTACTTCATCAATTCTTCCTTTTGCTTTAGCTGCTCGATGCTCAAGAGCAAGTTTCAGAGTCTCCTCTGACATCCACCTTGCTCTTTTCTTTCTTTCCTGTCTTTTCAGTGACCTCTTGCTTTCTTCACGTATGATGTTCTTGATGTCATTCCACAACTCGTCTGGTCTTCGGTCACTAGTGTTCGATGCATCAAATCTATTCTTGAGATGGTCTCTGAATTCAGGTGGGATATATTCAAGGTCATATTTTGGCTTTCGTGGACTTGCTCTGATTTTCTTCAGTTTCAGCTTGAACTTGCATATGAGCAATTGATGGTCTGTTCCACAGTCGGCCCCTGGCCTTGTTCTGACTGATGATATTGAGCTTTTCCATCGTCTCTTTCCACAGATGTAGTCAGTTTGATTTATGTGTGTTCCATCTGGAGAGGTCCATGTGTATAGTTGCCATTTATGTTGGTGAAAGAAGGTATTTGCAATGAAGAAGTCGTTGGTCTTGCAAAAGTCTATCATTTGATCTCTGGCATTGTTTCTATCACCAAGGCCATATTTTCCAACTACTGATCCTTCTTTGTTTCCAACTTTCGCATTCCAATCACCAGTAATTATCAATGCATCTTGATTGCATGTCTGATCAATTTCAGACTGTAGCAGCTGATAAAAATTTTCTATTTCTTCATCTTTGGCCCTAGTGGTTGGTGTGTAAATTTGAATAATAGTCGTATTAACTGGTCTTCCCTGTAGGTGTATGGATATTATCCTATCACTGACAGTGTTGTACTTCAGGATAGTTCTTGATACATTCTTTTTGATGATGAGTGCAACACCACTCCTCTTCGAACTGTCATTCCTAGCATAGTAGACTATATGATTATCCGGTTCAAAATGGCCAATACCAGTCCATTTCGGCTCACTAATGCCTAGGATATCGATGTTTATGCGTTCCATTTCATTTTTGATGATTTCCAATTTTCCTAGATTCATACTTTGTACATTCCAGGTTCTGATTATTAATGGATGTTTGCAGCTGTTTCTTCTCATTTTGAGTCACACCACATCAGCAAATGAAGGTCCCGAAAGCTTTATTCCACCCACGTCACTAAGGTCGACTCTACTTTGAGGGGGCAGCTCTTCCCCAGTCATCTTTTGAGTGCCTTCCAACCTGAGGGGCTCATCTTCCAGCACTATATCAGACAATGTTCTGCTGCTATTCATAAGGTTTTCACTGGCTAATGCTTTTCAGAAGTAGACTACCCAGTCCTTTTTCCTAGTCTGTCTTAGTCTGGAAGCTTAGCTGAAAGCTGTCCTCAATGGGTGACCCTGCTGGTATCTGAATACCGGTGGCATAGCTTCCAGCATCACAGCAACACACAAGCCCCCACAGTACAACAATCTGACAGACATGTGGGGGAATATTTTGGGCATATTGGGTTAAATAAAAATACATCACCAAAATTAATTTATTTCTTTTACTTTTTAAATATGTAGTTCTCAGAAAATTTTAAATTATATACATAGTTCATATTTGTGTCTTGCATTATATTTCTATTGGATACTGTTATTCTAGGACTCTTAATTGTTAACATAAATATAACAAATCACTTCCAGTAAGTGGCTCTTAGTTCACAATTTTATATCTCCCTTTGGCTAACGTAGCTTTATACTGAGGGAGAGCATTAGCAATCATCTGGTATCTGATCCCCATATACAGAGACCAAGTTCATAGATATTTAATTTTCAGGGAGCTGTAGCATAGGTATTGGCTTTTCCTCTGCCTCTAGGAATAGAATTCTTGTTCGACATCATCTTTTTCCTTCAGTACTTTAAAGCGTTGGTCTATTATCTTCTGGCTTTCATATGTTCTGTTAAAAAGTCAGTTGTCAATATTATTGTTATTCCTTCACAAGTAATGTGTCTTTTCTTTTAGCTACTTTGAAGTTTTCTCTTTGTCTTTAATTTTTAGCAGTTTAACTATGATGTAATGAGCCCTGGTGCCACAATGGTTAAGTGTTTGGCTGCTACCTGAAAGGTTGGTGGTTCAAACCCACCAGTGGCTCTGGAGGAGAAAAGACCTGGTGATCTGCTTTCATAAAGATTACAGCCTAGGAAACCCTATGAGGCAGTTCTACTCTGTCCTATAGGGTTGCTCTTAATTGGAATTGACTTGACAGCACACAACAACAACTATCATGTGGCCAGGCATGATTTTCTTTGTATTTATCTTGCCTGGAATTGTTATGAGTCGGAACCAACTCGACAGCAATGGGTTTGGTTTTTGGTTTGGAGTTTGGAGAGCTTCTTGAATATGTAGTTTGATGTCTTTCATTAGTCTGGGAAAATTCTCAGCCAGCATTTTTTTTTTTTTTTTTAATATTTTATTGTGTTTTTGGTGAAACTTTACACAGGAAATTAGGTTCTCATTTAACAACTTTTACACATATTGTTGGAAATCCTGGTGGCATAGTGGTTAAGAGCTACAGCTGCTAATCAAAAGGTTGGCAGTTCAAATCTACCAGGTGCTCCTTGGAAACTGTATGAGGCAGTTCTACTCTGCCCTGTAGGGTCACTATGAGTCAGAATCGACTCGACAGCATGGGTTTTTTAAAATTTTTTTTTATTGTTCAGTGACATTGGTTACATTCTTCACAATATATCAGCATTCTCATTATTTCCATCTTGGTTATTCTGTTTCCATTAATTTAGCTTCTCTGTCCTCCCTAGCCTTCTCATTTTTGGTCTAGGGTAAATGTTAACCATTTGGTTTCATCTAGATGATTATTTTGAGAAGCACAGTAGTCACGGGTGATATTATTTATTTTACGGGCCAATCTGTTATTTGTCAGCCAGTACTTTTTAAAAAATTCCTCTCTCCTCTCCTTCTGGTACACAAGCTGCAAGAGTGTTAGACTTTTTTTCTCAATGTCCAATATATCCTTAAGCCCTTTTCTATAAGTCCATTAGTTTCTACCTCTGTGTGTAAGTCTGAATATTTTCTACTGCTCTTTCTTCTAGCTCACTAATTGTTCTGCTTATCTTCTATTAAATTAATATATTGAATTTTTAATTTTGTTTATGACAATTTTAGTTCTAAAATCTCCATTTCGTCCTTTTTGCTAAATAAATTCTAGGTCTCTGGTAAAATTATTCATCTTTTCCTCTATTTTCTTGAACATGTTAAACATAACTATTTTAAAGTCCCTGTCTGATAACTCCAATACTTGAATTACCTTTGGGTATTTTTCAAGTTTTTTCTTTGTTTTCCATTACTTGACCTTGTCTTTTAGAATGCCTTGTAATTTTGATTGGACGCTGGTTATTGAAGATGAAAAACTGTAGAGGCTTTAGGTGCTGTTATCTTCCTTCGGAGAGGGTTAGGTTTTCTTTTGGCAGGCAGATGGAGTGCTGGCAGCTGATCTTTATCCATCAAATGCTAATTTTAGATTTTGGAACTGGTCTATTTAAGTTTTATCTTACTCCTTTGGTTTGATCATTTCTCCTAGGGAAGGGTCCTTACTCCTAGAGCTTGGTCCTTTTGAAATCTCCACTGAAAGTCTGAGGTTTTTACCAGGGTCTTACATTTGCCTGTTTTAAATATTTTATATAAGTGGAGCCATACAGTATTTATTCTTTTGTGTTTGATTTTTTTCACTCAGCATAATGTTTTCAAGGTTCATTCATGCTGTAACATGTACAAGAATTTAATTTCATTTTATGGTTGAATAATAGCACATTGTATGTATGAATCACATTTTATTTTTCCATTCATCTACTGATGGAAACATGAGTCATTTTTAACTTTTTGCTACTGTGGACAATGCTGAATAAACATTGGTGTACATGCATCTGTTTGAGTCCCTGCTTTCAAGGATCTTGGGCATATACCCAGAAGTGGAATTGTAGAGCCATATGGTAATTCTAATGGGGGGCATTAATGGTTCAGTGGTAAAATTCTCACCTTCCATGAGGCAGACCAGGGTTCAATTCACAGCCAACACACCTCATTCACAACCACCACCTGTCTATCAGTAGAGGCTTGCATGTTGCTATGATGTTGAACAGGCTCCAGCAGAGCTTCCAGACTAAGGCAGACTATGAAGGAAAGCAGTCTACTTCCAAAAATCAGCCAAAATCACAAAGGTCCAATCCCCAACCCATCATGGAAATGGTGCAGGACACGGCATTTTTTCATTTTGTTGTGTATGGGGTCGCCCTGAGTTGGTGCGGCTTCATGGCATGTAACAAGAACACGGTAATTCTGTTAACTTTTGGGGGAACTGCTGAACTGTTTTCCATAGTAGCTGCACCATTTTACATTTCTGCCAGAAATGTATGAGGGTTCCAATTTTTCCACGTCCCTTGCTAATACTCATTAATTTCTGTTTTTCTGATATGACAGTCTCTTCATTCAGACTGATATTTCTGTTGTGAGTTGGCTTTCTCGAAATTTTAGTTTACTTCTAATCTATTTAATTTCATTCAGTTACAGATTCTAATAGCTATGTCCACAGTTCTTTTCTAGGTATACTTCTTCGGTTTTTTGTATTTCTTTGTTATCTTGCTTCTATGCCTCTCTTTTTTTTTTTTTTTACTTAATTTCGAGAACCTTGAGCCTCTCAGGCTTGAGTCAGATGGTTGTAATATTTGTCTGTTTTCCCTAAGCTATTCTTTCCAAATGAAAAGGTTACTGAAACCACAATCTTTGTTGGATCTTTACTCTGAGATACCTGAGATACCATTTTAAAGGTATTTTATAGCCATACTTTTAAATCTGACCCTGACTATAAGGCTGAGGGAGCCCTGGTGGCACAGTGGTTAAGAATTTGGCTGCTAACCAACAGGTTGGCAGTTCAAATTCACCAGCTGCTCTTTGGAAACCTTATGGGGCAGTTCTACTCTGTCCTATAGGGTCGCTATGAGTCAGAATCAACTCTATGGCACTGGGTTTGGTTTTGGGTTTGCAGGCTGAGTTTTAATTAGCCTTTGTTGTGCAAATCTTTTCTAAAAAAAAATCTTTTTTAAAGTTTCAAACTTTTTCTTTTAAATTTATTTATTGTGCTTTAAGTGAAAGTTTACAAATCAAGTCAGTTTCTCCTACAAAAAGTTATACACACCTTGCTATGTACTAGCTGCTCTCCCCGTAATGAGACAGCACATTCCTCTTCTTCACCCTGTATAGCCCATGTCCATTCAACCAGCTCCTGTCCCCCTCTTCCTTCTCGTCTCACCTCCAGACAGGAGTTGCCCACATAGCTTCATGTGTCTACTTGAGCCAAGAAGCTCACGCCTCACCAGTATCACTATCTATCTTATAGTCCAGTCCAATCCCTGTCTGAAGAGTTGGCTTCAGGAACGGTTCCAATCTTGAGCTAACAAAGGGTCTGGGGACCATGACCTCCAGGGTCCCTCTAGTCTCAGTCAGACCACTAAGCCCGGTTTTTTTTTTTTTTTATGAGAATTTGAGGTCTGCATCCCACTGTTCTCTTGCTCCATCAGGGATTCTCTGTTGTTCCCTGTCAGGGCAGTGATCAGTGGTAGCACCATCTAGTTCTTCTGGTCTCAGGCTGATGTAGTCTCTGGTTTATGTGGCCCTTTCTGTCTCTTGGGCTCATCTTTACCATATGTCTTTGGTGTTCTTCATTCTCCTTTGTTCCAGGTGGGTTGAGACCAATTGATGCATCTTACATGGTTGCTTGCTAGCGTTTAAGACCCCAGATGCTTCTCACCAAAGTAAGATGCAGAACGTTTTCTCAATGCATTTTGTTATGCCAACTGACCTAGATGTCCCCTGAAACCATGGTCCCCAAACCCCTGTCCCTGCTACTCTGGCCTTCGAAGCATTCCGTTGTATTGAGGAAACTTCTTTGCTTTTGGTTTAGTCCAGTCGTGTTGACCTCTCCTGTATTGTGTGTTATCTTTCCCTTCACCTACAATAGTTCTAGTTTACTATCTAATTAGTGAATATCCCTCTCCACCCTCGTAACCATCAAAGAATATTTTCTTCTGTGTTTAAACTTTTTCTCAAGCTCTTGTAGTAGTGGTCTCATATAATATTTGTTCTTTTGCAACTGACTAATTTCACTCAGCATAATGCCTTCCAGATTCTTCCATGTCATGACGTGTTTCACAGATTCATCATTGTTCTTCATCATTGTGTAGTATTCCATTATGTGAATATACCATAATTTATTTATCCATTCATCTGTTGATGGGTATGTTGGTTGCTTCCATCTTTTTGCTATTGTAAACAATGCTGCAATGAACATGGGCGTGCATACATCTGTTCACATAAAGGCTCTTATTTCTCTAGGATATATTTCAAGGAGTGGGATTGCTGGATCATATGGTAGTTCTAAAACCAAAGGAAAAAAAAAAAACCCTGGTGGCGTAGTGGTTAAGTGCTATGGCTGCTAACCAAAGGGTCGGCAGTTCAAATCCCCCAGGTGCTCCTTGGGAACTCTATGGGGCAGTTCTACTCTGTCCTATAGGGTCGCTATGAGTCGGAATCGACTCGACGGCACTGGGTTTGGTTTTTTGGTTTTGGTATGGTAGTTCTATTTCTAGCTTTTTAAGGAAGCGCCAAATCGATTTCCAAAGTGGTTGTACCATTTTACATTCCCACCAGCAGTGTATAAGTGTTACAGTCTCTCTACAACCTCTCCAACATTTATTATTTTGTGTTTTTTTTGATTAATGCCAGCTTTGTTGTGGTGAGATGGTATCTGAATGTTGAAGTTTCAGACTTTTTGAGGTTTAAAATCAGTTCACCATTTCCAACTCGGCAAGGTCCTAAATATCTGGAATCACTATATTCCCTTTCATTTCTGTTTGTAAATTGGCTAAATCATTTAGAAGCTGATAATTTTCTTATAAGACCTTGCCAAATGCAGCTAACAATGACCAATATGCATATTAACATTATATTCTCCAACTATTTATTTTAGAGCTACAGGTATATTAGGACATTATTTGCCTTCCAAGCTATCACAGGTGGCATTTTTACAACATTTCATTACTGCATAAAATGGATTGTCAGCCCTCTAATCTCCATTAACTGTTTCCTTGCCACCCAGTGGCTGAACACTAAGCCAATACCAAAATGTTACGCTTCTGGTTTGGCAGCACCTTTCTCCTGATGCTAATTTCTGAATCACTTAGGTGGGCTAGGTTATGTTGCATTAATTTTTTAAAAAAATTCCTAGTTGCTTATAACAACCAGAGTGTAGTTCCTCCTCATGCTCCATTTCCAATGAAATTTGGCCTCAGCTCACTGTTGGTACATTCAAGGACCCAGGCTGAAGGAGGTCCCACCTCAGTGTGCTTCCCTGATTGCTAAGGCAGGAAAGGAAATGTATATGGCAACTCATGCAGTGGCTCTTAAGTGTTTCTGTGTAGAAAGGACATATATTACTTCTGTTCGTATTTCACTGACCCAAACAAGTTACACGGCATGCCCAACTTCAGGGGGAAGGTGGAGGAAATGTAATTCTTTTAAGTACATGGAAGGAGGAGAATCAGAATATCTGTGAACGACCCAAATGACTGCCACATGGCAATACCCTGACTGGAGGAAATGATTCTTGGCAGTTGTGGAGATATTTAGGACTATGGCATACTGACTATGTATGTGTGAGACCAGCCCTGCTCCACACGGTCACAGGCAGTAAATGTGACGCCTTTCTCCATATGGCTTTCATTACAACTTCATTTCATTAGGAAATCAGTGGGGGTATTCTGTAGCATTACAGAAATACCAGCAATCAGATCCACCAAGTTGCTTACAAACTCAGCAATGCTTCCTTCAAATATTCGGCAAGGAAAAATAAACTCATGGGGGATCTCATTTCTCCTTTTTCCCTAAGACTATGGACACGAAACATCATTTGAAATTCTGTGGTAATAATGGGAAGAAAAACATAATGTCGAGAATAAGGACTCTGAGGACTCTTCTTTCGGTGGTGTTGACACTGATATGTTGTTAATGCTACTTTTTTTTTGGGGGGGGTAAGAGTGCCCACATTAAATTCAACCAAGAGTGGGAGCAGGTAGCAGAGGTTACACTGGAATTCGGGTAGGTGATCTCCTTGTTAGGCTCAGCATGACCCAAAGGGGCAGTAAAAGGAAAGTTCATTGTTTAACATGCCATTCGTGTGTGTGTGTGTGTGTGTGTGTGTGTGTGTGTGTATGACGGAGATACTCATAGGAACTATGAAGAGAAGTTTGAGCTTTCCCTGCTCAAGTATATAAGAAGTACCTAGAAGGAATATTTCATTTCGAAAGGATCCCAGAATTCTTGATTTGGTAACAACATTTTAGACATATATGCAGTGAGTGGGAAATAGTCTTTATTGGGAGAAACACACATAGAGGAGACTTTGGTGTAAGAGGAAGAATCTTGCTTGTCTTAATGGACAATTCTGGGTCAAATCTCAAGTTCTAGAAAGTATGTGGCTGTGTGACCTGGGGAAAGTGCTTAAACTCTTCGAGCCTAAAATCCTGGTAGAAATGTGGTAGAAATAACACCTTCTTATAGGACAGTTATGAAGATTAAATGAGATAACGAAGTGAATGTGCTCAGCTCAGTGGCTGGCACATATAAGGAGCTCTGTAAACATTGGTTTGTCACCCACGTCCCCATAGAAGGCAGTTAAGAAAGCGGTGGAGAGTCCTGTCCGGGATGGACCCTAGGCTCTGGAAAGATGAGAACCTACTTCAGGAAAAAGACCAAAACCCAAACCCATTGCCCTCAAGTCAATTCCGACTCAGAGTGGCCCTCTAGGACAGAGGTGAACTGTCCCATAGGGTTCCCAAGACTGTAAATCTTTACAGAAGCAGACTGCCACATCTTTTTCCCATGGAGCAATTGGTGGGTTTGAACTGTCAGCCTTTTGGTTAGCAGTCAAGGGCTTAACCACTGTGTCACCAGGGTTCCTTAGGAAAAACAGAGCAAGGATATTGCTAGAGAATTTCCAGATTTACTGAGCAGTCACGTGACCTCTTCTTCCTACTCCAGACTTTTATGATGCTGTTTTTGTCTCCCTTTCTCTCATACTTTTGCTTATTACTTGCTCTTTTCTTTCTGTTTATCCCCTTCTTTTTAAAAAATAAATTTTTGTAGCCTCCAGATTTTATCCTCTCTTGTCTTGTTATCTTTTTCTTCTTCATGTTGTTCCATCACTCCATTAACCCCAGTCTGTACTTCTCTTTCGCTCCCATTTTGTCTTTCTTCTTTTATAATATGTTTAGCATTGGCGCCCTAGAAGCAGAGTCTGAAACTCTGCTAGTTATGACTTCAGTGTCCTTCTACCGGCCCCTTTCTCCAGTCCTCCTCAGTGCGCCCCCGACCTTTAGTGGAACCCCTTCCTCTGCACCATCCAACTGGTTAAGATCCCTGGGCCTTAGCAGTCTGTTTCCCATACTAAAATCCATTCTTAGAAACAGACCTGATCAACTCAGACCCAAAAAGTGTAAATAACTTATGAAATTCTGTGCTTTATTTTTCTCAATCAAGTACAAAGCCTTTAGCCAAAGAAATAAATCTCTAATAATAATTTCAGGCGATAGAAAGTGATACACATTTTCTCTGGGGCAGGAGACCTTCCCTGCCAAATATGGCTAGTTACAGGGCTTGTTCTACTTTGATATTTTAGGAAAAAATGGAAGAAATAGATTTGGATAAAGGCAGAGTTAGATTTAGCCATCTTCTGGTACATGGAAGAATCAGTTTGGGGCTAAAAACTATTTAATTCCAAAGGGATTATGTACAGCAGATGCAATGATGAATTCCAGGTAAATTGGTTCAGTCTGGATTTTTCATCCGTTCTGTATTTTATCAATTTTAATATAATTTGCAAGGGAGTATACACTCCACTGTACCTGCTTGCACACAGCACGAATCAATGTAACCACAGGACCTTATGCACCTGTGTCCAGGCAGCTCAGTGGGACTTGCCAAATGCCAGACAAGCCATTCTAGTGACTCTTGGTCCCATGCCTAAGGTCCATATGCTCCTCAAGGGCCTATAAAAAATTTGACCCCTGGAAAATTGTATTGGTTCTCAAATATGAAAAATATAAAATAATGTAGATTTGAATATCTACTAATCTAGACATCCAATCTAGTTACCCCATTGTTGTCAAGTCGATTCCGACTCATAACGAGTCTATTGGACAGAGTAGAACTGCCCCATAGGGTTCCCAAGGCTGTAATCTTTATAGAAGCAGACTGCCACATCTTTCTCCTGCAGAGCTGCTGGGGTTTGAACCATCAATCTTTTGGTTAACAGTCAAGTGCTTAACTACTGCGCCACCAGGGTTCCTCTCAATCTCGTTCCTACTCAATTATTGTGCCATTATATATAAATTGGAGCCCTGGTGGGGCAGTGGCTAAGAACTCGGCTGCTAACCAAAAGGTTAGCAGTTTGAATCCACTAGCTGCTCCTTGGAAACCCTATGGGGCATTTCTACTCTGTCCTGTAGGGTCACTAGGAGTCAGAATCAACTCAACGACAATGGGTCTAGTTTAGTTGTTTTTTTTTAATATATAAATTATATTTAATGTGGGAGGTGAATATATTTTAATATATTTGATGTGAAATGAATGAATCTTCCACATGTAAAAGAATACAGGGTCGCTCAAGGTTTGAGAACAGCCCTGAGCGTCAGAGATTTGAAAATCTGAACCAATGTGAAAAAACTTAACACTATTTCTCCAGAGTAACCTAAGTCTTCAGGCACAAAGTGGAGTCATTGAAAACCCTGTGGAGTGCAGTTCTACTCTGATGCACATGGGGTCGCCATGAGTCAGAATCGACTCAGTGACAACTGTGTTTTTTTTTTTTTTTGGTAGTTTAGGTAGGAGACATTACATTATATTCCACATGCTCCCATCCAGTTACAAAGATGGATTAAGGGATGAGGCCACTGGCGGGAGCCACCAAATATCACTGGAAATAGGCCAAAACTGAGGAAAATGGTTTTCACCAGAACTCCTCATGGAAAGGAGCTAATATGTATAGTTAGGAAGATATTCATTGATAAGCAGCTTTGGGAAGAAATCGGGAAGCTCAGGGCATCCTTCAGAGTCAAAAGGTGGTCCCCAAAAAGCCCGCTAAGTCTGTCGGCTTAGTCTTACTAAGGGTGGCGGGTTGTGCAAGTTCGGGGACTGAGCTGAACTTCCCAGGACTGAGTGCCCCCACCAGTAGCCTTTCTGCCCTTCCCCACGCAGCACTCAGCCTCCCTCTAAATACATGTTGAACTAATACTTAAAGAATATCTGTTTGAAGAGGCACCAAATTACGAGCTCTCTAGGTTGCCCACAGCCCTGTATTTGGTCCAGCCCTGGCCAGCTGTAATCCGTCATACCTCAATGTCATAGCCAATGCCATGGGCCTTACATATCTGGAGAAGAACATAGTGGAAAACGAGGGAAAGGTTGTTGTGCTTCAGCTGGGTGGTCATTACTGCATAGCGACTGGTTGCTGATGACTAGAAAAGATCATGGTGAATGTTAGAATAAAGAAATGTATATATTTAAATACACTTTTCATTTTAGAATACTTGTAGATTTACAGAAAAGTCGCAAAGGTAATACAGAGCCTTCCTGTAAACCCTGCACCCAGTTTTTCCTATTGTTAAGGTCGTACATTGTCATGGTACATTTGTCGCAACTAAGAAACAAGCTGGTACACTGCTGTTAACTAAAGTCCATGCTTCATTCAGATTTCATTCGTTTTCCCCTAGCTTCCTTTTCTGTTCCACCATCCCATCTAGGATACCAGATCTCATTTAGTCACCATGCCTCTTCAGGTTCCTCCTGGCTGTGCTAGTTTCTCAGGAGTTCCTTGTTTTTGGTGACCTTGACAGTGTTGAGGGGTACTGGTCATGTATTCTGTAGAATGTCCCTAAGTGTGTCTGATGTTTTTCTCGTGGTTAAATGGAGATTATGGATTTTTGGAAGGAGGACCACAGAGGTGACGTGCCATTCTCAACACTTCATAACAAGGATACACGCTATCAACATGATTTATCACTGATGATGTTAACCTTGATCTCCTGACTAAGGTAGTGCTTGCCAGGTTTGTCCACTAAAGTTACTTATTTTCCCTATCACATAAGGGATGAGGAGTTATGCTCCAACTCCTAGAGAGGGCAAATGTTAGAATTTAGACTCTAACTGCTTTGTTTGAAAAGCTGCTATTCTTTACCTGGATTGCGCATCTATCAGTGAGAGCTTTCCCAAGGACACTGGTTACAGTAAAGCCCAAGGTATTGTGATTATCTATTTCCTCAAAACATGTAACATAAATACAATATGCACAAAATAAAGTATTGGATCCTGGCAGTAGAGACAAGGTATGTATAGTGTGTCCTTTGTGAGATATGATATTTTCTTTTGACAATCAACTGTGTTTGTCCTTGGATAACTGGAAATTTGTAGAACTGCACACAGGGTCATGGCCAAGGTTGGGGCAAAGAAAATGAAGGTGATTGGCCCAGGTTATGAACCGTGGGGACCCTCAGGTGCTGGATAGACAAGCGCCTGGTATACTGACTTGGAATAGAAGGAAAAGGAGGTCCAAAGCTGGCTGGAAGGGATCAGAACGACCTGACACTCATCTACAGTCAGACCTTGGGTTCTATGTCTATCTCTGATATAACACGGGGAATTGGGGCTGACTGAGTGCCCAGCAAAGAATGAACACCCCTCCTCTCCTGCACCTCTCTGTTTCTCTCTCTCTCTCTCACACACTTGCACACTCAGATTTCATGTTTACCTCTTGTAACAAGAGGAGCCCCACACAGTGTGCCTTCTTACATCAGTACTATATCTGTGGGTCACATCATCAGCATCACCGATTAAGGTGGCTCTTCATACATTTACCAGAGTCCATATCTATAAAAAATGGTAAGCTTCACAGGCTAATTCATCTTGTCTTGTACACCTCCATTAACATTGTCCCATTTGTAACCATTGAGATTTTTTTTTTTCACAAAAGAAAATCGACTTGACCATCATACACCTCAAAACTGTACTTTGTTATCACGGTGACCTATAAGGAGTTGTTCCCCTGGCTGTCTCCCTTACACGCCTGGGAGCTCTCCGAGGGTGGGCACTGTTTGGTTTTTGAATCCCCAGGGTTGTGCATGATGCTAGCACACAACAGCACTTGTTGTTTCTTGAATGAAAGAATGAATGAATAAATAATAGAAAAGTAGATGGCACTTCCCTCTGAACTAAGAGGTACTCAAAAGGCTATAAATCTAGGGACTTCTGGTCAGTGAGTGCTTTGGGTGGAAGCAGGTGACTAACAAACACAGATGACAGTCACAGCCATCCTTAGAGAATGATAACTCAGAGCAATCACTCCAGGCCTTGCCCTCTGGAGGACATCTTTTGGAAGACGTGGTAGTTCTGGTGGACTTAAGAATTATTGTTGGGGTGCTGTTATCGTTGTGTGTCGAGTCAATTCTGACTCATAGTGACCCTATAGACAGGGTAGAATTGTCCCATAGGGTTTCCAAGGCTGTGATCCTTACAGACACTGACTGCCACATCTTTCTCTCGTGGAGCGGTTGGTGGGTTTGAACTGCTGACGTTTCTGTTAGCAGCCAAACACTCAACCACTGTGACACCAGGGTGGGGTAACATGAGAAGTTCTGGTCCAGCTGTTTAGTTAGCCTGGAGGTGGTGGCCACCAGGCCTGCTCGCCCTGCCATGCCAGGCCTCACCAAGCTCCCACCTTCACGAAGAAAGCCCAGAAGCCTGAGCTTTTGTATATGGAATTAAACTGTAAATACTCTGGAATCCCATTGCGGTTACTGAGCATGTAATCGCGTGGTAATTACCACGAATTCACAAGATAATTCCAAGGTTATTTTTGTCTTCTAAACTTGTCTTATGCTGCCATAGTATATAAACTAGCAAAACCAAGATCAAGCCCCAGTCAGTGAGGGAGGTAGGCAGGCATCTTGTAGCAGGATCCAGCTCAATACAACCTTCCTTGGCTCCAAGGCAAGTGGAAGGGCTCACTGTCCTGTAGGGCATGATTCCTGGGCAGCAAATAAAGGCAGGCTGTCCTGAGATTTCTTCCTTTCTGTGGAGGCAGACTGCAATTCTCCCTCCTCACAGACCTGGGGGTTGAGATTCACAATGAACTGGTATTTGGTATTGGTCCCCCAGCTGCCTCTTTTCCATTTCCGACACCATCCTGGTCCAGACCTCCATGCCTGGAGAGCTGCTCCTCCTTTCGACCTGGGGAGGCTAGGGACATGAGCAGAATTCGGTGGCAGAAAGATTGGATGTGACTTTGGCGTCAGAAAGAACTGAGGTTCAAAACCTGACTAGGCCACTTACTGTTCATATAATTTTGCATATGTCATTTAAATTCTCCGACTTCCGATGATTAAATAAGTTCTTAGCACAGCACCTGGTACTTGTTAAACATAGCTACTGTTTTTGTCGCTGTTTCTTTGAAAGCATCTACCAGGCCTGGAGCGTTTTGGATCTATAATAAACGTAATTTCCCAGGCCTTTCCTTCCCCACTGGTACGCTGATCTCCTTAGATTCTGTGCATCGCCAACAGATTGTTCATCTTCCCAAACCCGGGTTGGTCAACGTCATTCCCTTGCCTTCAGTGTCTTTCTTGCCTACAAGATGAAATCCAGATATCTTGCTTGGCAGGCAGACCCTACCAGACTTGTTCAGTGGACTGGCCCGCCACTTCTCTGTCTCCTTCTATTCCCTGATTCTCTTCTCCCGCTCAGCTGGTCACCTGCCATCTCCTGACAGACCGCAGGCTGACTTCAACCTCCTTGTCTCCTCTGCCGGGAGAGGTCTCCTCCTCCTCACCTTAGTGGCTACCTTAGCCTTTAAGGCCGGACCAAGTTCCAGGTTCTTAGTAAAGTGTCCCCAGTCCCTGCCAGTACCCATCTGTCCTTAGGTCTCAGGCAGCAGGTTGAGGGGCTGGCACCCAACTGGCACTTTAATGAGGCCTTGTGGTTTTTTCTTGTATATAGGATATCCATTTTTATATTAACATCTGTCTAATTTCTTTCTTTTCAGCTCCTCCAGGACAGGGATTGTGTCAAATGTTTTTGTATCCTAATGCTTGGTGAACTTCCTCACATGTATTAAGTGTTTAACACATGTGTTATAATAGTGCAAATAAAGATGAACATACTAGATACACTTACTTTTCTAAGACTCCACAATTTCTACAGGAAATCTAGGGCAAAGGTTAAATGTTTCATATATATATATATATATATATTTCCAGCCCAGTTACACACGTGGCAGAGTATTGTTGTGAGGATTAGATGAGTATATAAAGACCTTGGAATGGTGTCTGGGACATAGTAAGCACTTAATAAATATTAGCTATTGTTATCACTTATAAAACCAAATAATTTCACAAATAAGGTCAGCCATTTAAAATAAAAACCACCCCACCACCCAAAAAACCTTTTTGCCAGAAAGGGAATTACATCAGGAAATTTGGGTTCTGCTTCTTATTTATTTTATGACCTTGGGCAGCTCACTTAATTTTGCTTAGCATCACTTTCCTAATCTGTAAAATGGGTGTAACAATTTCTGTCCTATCTGTTTCTTGGGGTTACTCTGAGGAATCAAATAAACTCATGTAAGCTTAAACTATAAAGCATTATACAAATAGAAAAGATCATTATTAAAAGGTTGGTTTTTGTAATCTACTCTCCTTTGAGGCTGTAAAATCCATTTCAGTTTGCCAAGAAACAAAAAAGAAATTACAATTTGGAAAAGTCTATCAAATGCACATGTCCTTTGATCCAGCAATTCCACTTTTAGGGATGTATTCTAAGATATACCTGAAACATGTGCAAAATGATGTATATGAAAAGTCATTTTTGTGATCTCAAGAAACTGGAAACAACCCAAAAATCTACTAATAGAGGAAAAGGTAAAATAAACTATGGCACATCCGTGCAATGGAATATTATACAGCTTTAAAAAAGAAAGGAGACTGTTCCTCACGAACTGGTATGGAAGCTCTCCGAGGAAAAAGATTCTGAGCAGTGTTATTAGAGGCTACATTTCGAGTATAAACAGGAGAGAGGGATAATCTGTATGTGCATTTATTTGTACACGCAAAAAGCCACTCTGGAAGGATGCTGAGAACAGTGGCTACCTTTTGTGGGGTAGGTGGGGATGGGGCAATGGGAAGGAACATTATCCATCTTTTGCCTTTCACTCATGAGGCTGTATAATATACTGCAAAAAATTAAATAAGAACCTCATTAAACTTGATTTTGAAGACAAGTTGAAACTGCACATCTCATGCATATTCTTAATACGTAAAGTGTTTCTTTTTAGAAAGACACAGTAAAGCTTTTCTATATGGTTCATGGCATAAGTGAGACGGTTTTTTTCTATACTATGTTATTTATTTGGAAATTTATGCTATCTAGGAAGCCTGGGCCATGTCCACTCATATTCCCTTTTTAAAATTCTAGACTTCTCCATGACCACCCGGCTCACTCGGTGCTCTCAGAGTCTCCACCGAGCCCAGAGGAGGTTGGACGTTAATGGGTAGTGACAGTGTGCGGGAAAACCACCTCATCGCACAGGGAGATGAATCCTTTTCAGGAACCAGCTGAAGCTCCAGTGCAAGGCATATTGGGTATACGATATACACAGGCTAGAGAGTCTGACAGGCCTGGGGTTAAACTCTGGCTTCCACAGGGGCCTGCCGAGTCAACTGCAGTAATTTGCTTAACATCTGTTAACTTCAGCGCCACCTGCCTACCATATGGGGTTATTACAAAGGTTCGTTGTGTAAAGCACTTAGCCAAGTCCTTGGCTTTGTTGAGATAAGGCTTGATACATTTTAGATGTTATTATAACATTATTAAGGAGCTCTGGTGGTGCAGTGGTTAGGCACTTGGCTGCTAACCGAAAGGTCAGCTGTTCCAACCCACCAGCCACTCCAAGGGAGAAAGATGTGGCAGTATGCTTCCATAAAGATTACAGCCTTGGAAACCCTATGGGGCAGTTTTACTCTGTTAAATAGGGTCACTGTGAGTCAACTTAGGAGCCCTGGTGGCACAGTGGTTAAGAGCTCAGCTGCTAACCAAAAGGTCAGCAATTTGAATCCACGAGCCACTCCTTGGAAACCCTATGGGGCGGTTCTGCTCTGTCCTATAGGGTCGCTATGAGTCGGAACCAACTCAATGGCACGTAACAACAGCAACATAATATGAGTCAACTCAACAGCAATGTGTTTTGGGGATGGGTTCAAAATTGGGGAGACTGACATTCTAGTCAGTGGTATTATTTTTGGGAAAAAGAAAAATCGGCAAAGCTTTCTTGGTAGAACCTCAGTAGCATCACTTAAAAAGCAATAAAATAGGATCCACCCTGTTCTATAGGGGTTGCCATGAGTTGGAATCGACCTGAGGGCAATGAGTAGTGGTATTATATTATTACATGTATTTTGGTTTTCTGCTAATCTGTGTCCCCTCACAAACTTGGAACTCTTTGAGGGAAAGGATTTTGCTACTCATCCTTATACCCTCTGTGCCTAGTCTAGTGCCTGACACAAAGGAGCGTTCAGTCAACACCTGCTGAATTTACTTCTAGTTGATTCTTGCTGAAAGTATTAACTAAATGTTAGATAAAGTGATGGACGATGAGGACTTAGGATGTGACCTGTCACAACAGGACATACTGTTCTGAATTTTACTTTTTCCTTGGAGAATTTCCATACCAGTTCATTAAGAACATTCTCCTTTCTTTTTTAAGGCTGCATAATATTCCATTGCATGGATGTGCCATAATTTATTTGCCTTTTCCTCTATTAGTGGATTTTTGGGTTGTTTCCAGTTTTTTGAGATCACAAACTGTGCTGTAGTGAACAAGTTTTTATATACATCATTTTGCACAAGTTTCAGGTATATCTTAGAATACATCCCCCAAAGTAGGACTGCTGGATCAAAGGACATAGGCATCTGATAGATATTTCCAAATTGTAATTTCTTTTTTGTTCCTTTTTCTAAAAGATTCTGGAAGAGAAAGACCTTTGAATGGAAGGATGCGGTAAGGAGGGACGAACCCTTTCTGTGTTCCCTCTGCTCTTCAGCACTTGACCGTAGTGAGGCTGTCAGGGCCAGGCTTGGCACAGAGCACCATTGTGCAGGCCCCATAAAATCAAATCCCCCAAGAGGCCTTGGACATTATCCCTTGTTTAACGGATGAGGAAACTGTGGCCAGAGAGAAGATCAGAATTCACAATCCCTGACTCTGAGGCCAGTGCTCTTCACCACATATCCACTGGCCACATTTGGAAGGTGCAGGAATTTCTGAGGTTAGCTTTTTCTAGTAAATCCATGACCTGTTGCCACCGAGTTGATTCTGACTCATAGTGACCTTACAGGACAGAGTAGAGCTGCCCCATAGGGATTCCAAGGCTGTAAATCTTTACTGAAGCAGACTGCCACATCTTTCTTCCGTGGAGCGGCTGGTAGGTTTGAACTGATGACCTTTCAGTCAGCAGGTGAGCACTTTAACCACTGCGCCACTAGGGCTCCCGTTACTAGTAAAACGGGGAAAAATAGAAGATAAAATATTATTGGTAGAAGTCTAGTCTTGTTAAACTACCTTTCTAAATCACTATCTAACAAGAATGCTTTGAGCCAAATAAAGGAAACTGAAAATACTCCTTTTCACTGGAGAATATAATTTTGCTTCAGCCACAATTTAAATTGATTTAGTTCACAGCACCAGCTCTTCAAGTGTGGAGCGTATTCTATTTTCGCCATGATACTGGTTTTGACAGTGATGCATTTTAGTTGACATAGTTGAAATCCTTATGTAATAAATCTCTGCCTGAAAATTAATCATGTTTATAATATTCTGAGAATTAATAACACCCATTGCTCAAATCATTAACTTAAAAAAAGAGGTTCCAAAATCTGTTCTCGGCAGTAAGGGACCACCAAGAAATGAATGTTTGATAAAACAATCCAAGCAGCAGTTTAACAAGCGTAAACGTGGATGTAGCTGCAATAACACAGGACTATTGTTTAAGGGTTGGCAGAGGCTGATGAGGTTTCTATTTCAGCTACCAAGCAGGCATCCACACGCAGAATGAACTGCTCTCTGAATTATTAATGTGTTGCTTATTTAGCCTCATCTGTCTAGAAGATAATGTATCCTAACTCTAATGAGTGATTGGTTTTGTACATAATTACAGTAGCAGCGGTCACAAGGAAATGTGTGCCTTCAAAGAAGGGGTTCTAAAAATAAAGCCATCACATAAACTCTGTTGCTGCTTTCTATCAAAATCAAACCCCAAGCATTTTAGAATTCGTAATGAATTACGGGAGACAGAAGTGTTATTAACATCATAATTTAACACAAAAGGTTTTACTTAATCATTCATTATGGATCATGTGCTGTTAAAATGCTTATAAACGGCTGGGGGTGTTTGGAGATGGTCACGTAGACCGTCCCTTTTGGCCACTCACCGACCTTAGGGTGGAGGGTCAGTAAGAGAAAGGAAGAATGAACACTGATAGAGGAGGGTAGCCATTTATGCCAATCCTGACAGGATGTTAACTAAAAGTTGAGAAGTTGGTAGGTGATTGCTTTTCAGGCCTCAGACGTGCACATCGGCAGCTGATCAGCGCCTGCGCGCACCTTCCAGTGGTTATTTGTGGAGGACGTGGAGCCAGAAGGCCCTTCATTTGGTCTAACCGGGTCCGAATGACAGTTTTTTGCCAGCTGTTTCTGATACAGGACAATAGCTCTTGTGAGTCCAGGGAAGTTTTTCCTTTCCCCCTGCACAGCACGTTATTAGAGCAACAGGCCCAAACTGGAAGCATTTTCCAGGCATTCGCTCGGAATGTGCCCTCTTATCATCGTGGTTTCATCTTTGCATTTCCTTTTCCTTCCATCTTCAAAGGGGCTGTCAACGGCTGATGGTAAACCTGACGGAGTCACGGTCTGTTCACACTTGGCTGTGACGCTTCAGTTTGGTTGCAGATAGTAGTGTGTGAGCACGTGTACACGCTTCTTTTTAAAAACTGCCCTCACGCACGTACACGTGCGCACTTACACACACACACATGCATGCACAGTGGTACCAGGTTGAGAACATCCATTTATCCTTCTGAAACGAAAAGCAGTTTCAATTTATCCTCACGTCAGAAAACCTGCATAGGTTTTCTTCAGTGATTGTAGAGACATTAAATTATTGAAGATCAAAATACTTCCCTCTTGAGTTCAGGCAGTTCCTAAACGTGGGTAAGACTCTGAGAGTTTCTGCATGTTGCCTATTGCTAGGAATGAAACCCATAGGCAAGACTGGGAAAACGGGAGAGTGTTTCTAATTCCAAGATCAATGTCTGCTCTTACAGCCTTCTATAGCAACATACTTAAGTATAGCAAATTGTCTTTGGAAGTCTTGTATCGAATACTAACTTGGGTTCCAGCTTCCTTTTAGAAATGGCAGGTAGTTATGTTGGCCAAGTCAGGGTTTCCAAGGAGCAGCTGGTGGATTCAAACTGCTGAGGGAGGGTCGAGCAGCCTAGCTCTTAACCACTGAGCCATCAAGGCTCCTTCGCCAAGTCAGAAGGGCTTAAGTTTCAAAGCTGTCCCTCCCTCCAGCACTGAATTAGAGTGCTTTTGGTCCCTAAAATGAAGATGGAGGCCACAGATGTGGTTGGACCTGAGATATTCTTAGCAAGGTCCTGGGACCTAATTAACAGAGGTCTAGTTCTCCTCCAGAGAGCCCTAGTGGCACGATGGCTAAGCACTTGGTTAGCCATTCAGTTAGCAGTTTGAACAACCCAGTGGCTCCATGGCAGAAAGATCTGGCTATCTGTTTCCATAAAGATTACAGTCAAGAAACCCTATGAGGCAGTTCTACTCTGTCACCTGGGGCTGCTATGAGTTGGAATCGACTGGATGGCACAACAACAACAGTTCTCATCTCCAGCCCAACTCTATTTATTATTATTTTAATAAGTAAAGAGATCCTGGGCACTCCTTGAGCAAGGCACCTTGCTGGTACCTCTTAGGCCAATTGGACTGAGGAAAAGAAGGAGTTGGTGGCCTGACCCCCCTAACACTTCTGGCACTCTCTCCAGGCTACCCTTCTGAGTGTACGCTGAGGAACTGCCAAGGGTGGTGACTGTGGGAACCCTGGGCAGAGTCAAACACAGGTGCTTTAAATCCAGAGGTGTCTCCTGGACCCGAAGGGGCTCAGCAGAGAAGTAGGAGTTACTTCTCTGAAAAGGTATCCCTGGGGCACCAGTGTGGGGTCCTATTAATCAACCAAGTTCCTCTTTTATCTGTTTGGTTTTCAAGTAGAATTTCCTTTGCCAAAGAGTATGAACTCACTGTTGTAGGAGAAGGTAGCAGAAATCACTTGGAAACTGTAGTCAGAGAATCCCAACACACTTCTATATCCCACTTATATGAGGGAGCACTTTGTCCCCTTCATCTTCGTTCTGCTTCCCCATGACCAAATGAGCCTGCTGGACCAAGCACCCATGTCCCCATGGAGAGTTACCCTTTGCACCCAGACCAGGGGTACTGAGGTTGGTAAGTCTCAGCCAGCCTCAGGACTGCTGGCCCTACTGCTGCAGCCACTCCAGCCAGGGGGCTAGTGGTGAGGTGGAGGCTGGGGTGGTGGGAAGGGGCACATCGTGAGGGGCCTCATCCTAAGCTGGGAAGTTTGGGTTTTCTTGAAGATGACAGGAGTCATTCAAAATTATAAACTAGGGAGCAAAATGCTCAAATTCGCTTTTCCCCTTGACTATATTGACAGTGATGTTTGTTTGGGCTAGTGGGAGAAACAGGAGGCAGAGAACCTTCGTGAGGTGCAGCGTGAGAGATGATGAGGCTGAAACTAAGGCACTACCTGTGAGGAGGGAGACGGAGGGCCAGATTTGAGACACTTTTAGCAGCTAGAATGACCTAGTTACTGACTGGATTTGGGGCTAGCCTCTGGCCTGATTCACTGACAGGAAGTATAGCTTTGGACAGTTTGATTCTGAGGGCTTTAAGGAGAGAAGGTCTGCAGAATACTTGATCTAGGGCTCTGAAGCTCAGAAAAGAGATCTGGGAAAGAGAATTGGTTTTTTTTTTTTTTTTTTTCAGAGAGAGCTGGTCACTGAAGCAGAGGGTCTACCTGCCCAGGGAAGAGGGTTGAGGAGAGAACTGAGGGAAACACACAAACACATACTGCCTCCTCTTTCTGGAATACACTCTCCCTTTCCTCTGACCAACATTCATAAAACCTTCCCAGAACCCATTTTGGAGAAGTTAAGAGATTTTCCTGAGGTTATTTCTTCTTCCTATCCTCAAAGAGCCTGGCACATGGCAAGACTCAGTCATGGCAGCCGTGCGTCGCTGAGCTCTTGGACAATAGGGAATCATCTGTTGCTTACCGGCATTGCCAGGATCTCAAGACGGCTCATTTTCTCTTTCTTGGGAACAAAGCGGGGCACTTCGAAGGTGCTCAGTCCGCAATCCAGATGGCCGTTTGTCAGGTATAAGGTGAGCTGAGTCAGGGCTAGCTGGTCACTATACGAGAGGTCGAGGTCTGTTGCCCACACCTGATTAAAACAGGAGCCATAGAAGTGAGGGTGATGTCAACAAATAGGAGAGAGCGCCCTAAACTCAGACCAAACCAAGCCAGTGAGCACGTGACTTAACAGAGCTGATATTGTTCAACGGAGGGACACAGCTTCCAATATGATTCTCCTCAAAAAAGCTAAGGTTCTTGTGAGGAGTTACAGAAACAAAACACCTGGTTGTGATGAACGGAGAGGCCCCATTGGAAAGACGGGCGTTGACTTTGCTTTTTCTGCCTGTAGTTTGCCATTTCTAAGGTGGTGAGTGCAGTGTTTTCTACTGAGAAAATGGAACTGGACTGGAGCTTCAAGGGGTGGGGAACCAGAAAGAGGAGGAGCTGCATCCAATGGGAAGAGTCAATAAAGGATGGTTTCCTTGAGTTCGGAAAATGCAAACTGGGAATCTCAGTATCAGCTTGAGGGAAACTCCTGGTGGCCCTAGGTCTTAGCTCTACCACCACTTTACTACGAGAATGCAGGGAAGTCACTTTGTTGCCATGATGTCAGCTGGGGAACAGTGCTAACACCTACTCTAGCTACACCACAGGGTTATTAGAATGACAGAACACAATGATGAACTAAAAATGAAAGTACTTTGAGAACTAGATATATGTAGGCGATAAGTTACTATAAGCTACTAGATAACTGAGTTTTATGGCCATTAATTCCTTTCACAAACATTTACTGAGCATCTACTATGTGCGGGGCTGGTGACAGCAAAAGTGGGTCATGTGCTACCTGGCCACCCTCTTGGGGCAGACATCCTGATTTGTTCTGGTCATTCTGTCACCACTAAATTCAGAAACATCCCCAGACCCTCAGTTCAATGCTCAAAGCATATCCTTATGCTGGGCACAGAGAATTAAAAGTTCACAGGGTTCCTGCCACGGAGAAGGAGAAGACAGATACGTATGTATTCAATCAATTACAACACAATCTAATGTGTGACATAATACAAGGATGGAATAAAGTACTACTGAAGTAAAAAGAAAGAACAGACTGGGTTTGCCTGGTGAAGTCATGGCCGCATCTCAGAGGAGGTGACATCTGGACTCCCATTTATCAAGTATCTACAGTGTGCCAGGTGCTTTACAAACAATACCTCATATATTTATAATACCCCAGAAAATATGATCCCCATGTCACAGATGAAGAAACAGAGGCTCAGAGTGGTACCTAAGTCCACACAGCTGGGAAGTGGTGCTGGGATTTGAACCCAGTTCTGCCTGTCCCCAAGTCCATCCTCTTCCCATTCCCTGCTGCAAGAGATGGCACTGATCCTGGCCTAGCCAATCCTCGCCTTGTACCAATTTCCTAGTCAAATTAAAAGCTAAAGTTGCGGAGGATCAGAATATGTTCTTGTTTAACATAATCCGTGCCTTGGAAATGTCTTGCAGAGAAAACATGAAGTACTGTATTTCTGGAGTATGCCGTAATTAGCCGTAATGCATTTTCACGGTAGGAAGCTGGACACAAACACATTTTCATGAAGACTTGATTAAACATTTTTTCCTCTCAGAAGGCCTACATGTGCCCTACACACCAACTTGGTATGTTAAAACACATAATACATCTGCCCTAGAGTGGACGCCTCGAACAAATCTAGCAGTGAGTGACTTGAGTAAGCATTGAATGTAAATGGCATCATTATAAGGATATTAAGAGGTCAAGCTGTCAAGGCCTCTTGCTAAACTGAAGCTAATTTCAGGAGTCATATACGCACAGTAATGCCCTTTTATAATAGCAAATAAATCACATTTGCAACGATTGTTAAAAACTAACTGCCAAGTATCTGTTGCAGTAGTAAATATCCTATTTGTCAACTTAAACATTTCCTGCTGTATGGTAGTATAAAATGCAAATCAGATAGGGACAGCTACTTTAATAGGAGAGAATGAACTTGCTGGTCTTACGCAGGTTTTTTTTTTTTCCCCCAGAGCTTCTATTTTGACATTTTAACGCCCTTAATCAAGAGGAAATGCATATAACAAGCATTACTAATACTGATGTTAGTAATATTAATGTTTTGGTGATAAAGATTTTAATAGGAAGGCAACATGGTGTAGGGGAAAAAGTGAGGACCAGGGAGTTGAAGAGCCTAAATCTGGCCCTTACAAGCAGTGTAACCTTGAGCGAGTTATTCGCTGTTGTCATTGTCAGGTGCCATCAAGTTAGTTCTGACTCATAGCATACAACAGAACTTAACACTGCCCGGTCCTGTGCCATCCTCACAATCATTGCTATGTTGCAGCAATTATGTCAATCCATCTCATCGAGGGTCTTCCTCCTTTTTGCTGACCCTCTGCTTTACCAAGCACGACATCCTTCTCCAAGGACTAGTCCCTCCTCATAGCATTCTTCACCAACTCCATAATTCAAAGGCATCAATTCTTCTTTGGCCTTCCTTATTCGTTGTCCAGCTTTCCCATGAATATGAGACAATGGAAAATACCATGGCTTGGGTCAGGTGCAACTTAGTCCTCAAGGTGATATCTTTGCTTTTTAACACTTTAAAGAGGTCTTTTGCAGCAGGTCTGCCCAGTGCAATGCATCATTTGATTTCTTGACTGCTGCTTCCATGGGTGTCGACTGTGGATCCAAGTAAAGTGAAATGCTTGACAACTTCAAAATTTTCTCTGTTTATCATGATGTTGCTTATGGATCTAGTTGTGAGGATTTTTGTTTTCTTTATGTTAAGGGGCAATCCACACTGAAGGCTGTAGTCTTTGATCTTCATCAGTAAGTGCTTCAAGTCCTCTTCACTTTCAGCAAGCAAGGTTGCGTCATCTGCATAACGCAGGTTGTTAGTGAGTCTTCCTCCAATCCTGATGCTGTGTTCTTCGTCATAAAGCCCAGCTTCTCAGATCATTTGCTCAGCATACAGATTGAGTAAGTGTGGTGAAAGTATATAACCCTGACACACACCTTTCCTGTGAGTTATTTAAACTCTCTCACTCGCAGTTTCCTTAAGTGTAAAAGGAGCAAATGATAATACAGACCACTCGGGGTTTTGAAAGTAAAATAAAATATAAGCATATAAAAGTGCCATATAAATTACAAAGTTCCATACAAATGTTACGTATGATTACTAAACATTTCCTTTAAGAGGAGTAGAATCAAAGAAGGTACATTCTCAGTTATCTATGTAGTGATTAGCGAGGCGCTGGTGGCTTAGTGGTTGTCTTAGTCATCTAGTGCTACCGTAACAGAAATACAAGTGGATGGCTTTAACAAAGAGAAATTTATTCTCTCACTGTCTAGTAGACTACAAGTCCAAATTCAGGGTGTCAGCTCCAGGGAAAGGCTTTCTCTGTCTGTTGGCTCTGGAGGAAGGTCCTTGTCATCAGTCTTCCCTTCGTCTGGCAGCATCTCAGCACAAGAACCTCAGGTCCAAAGGACGCGCTCTGCTCCCAGCACTGCTTTCTTGGTGGTATGAAGTTCCCCACGTCTCTCTCCTTGCTTCTTTCTTTTATATCTCAAAAGAGATTGGCTTAAGACACTGCCTAATCTTGTAGACCTCATCAATATAATTGCCACTAATCCATCTTATTACATCATAGCAATAGGATTTATAACAATGAGGAAAATCACATAAAATGGTGGACAACCATACAAGGGAATCATGACCTAGCCAAGTTGACAGATGTTTTTTGGGGACACAGTTCAGTCCATGACAGTGGTAGATGTCTCCCTATTCTCATGGGAGACTGGGGTTAGATTCCCGACCGATGCACCTCATGCATAGCCACCATCAGCCTGAGTGCGGAGGCTTGCGTGTTGCTATGACGCTGAACGGGTTTCAGTGATGCTTCCTAAGATGGACAAGGAAAAAAGGCCTGGTGATCTACTTCTGAAAAGCAGCCAATGAAAACCCTATGGATCACACATGGTCCGATCCGCAAACCATTGTGGGGATGGCACAGTACCAGGCAGCCCTTCATTCCACTGTGCATGGGGTCACCATGAGTCAGGGGCTGACTCAAAGATATCTAACAACAAAAGCACTGTAGCTAGTAGATTGGCCCATTTAATACATGTTTTCCCCATAAGCCATTATGTTCAGACTCACAATAATACAATTAACAGGTGGTTAGGTCAGGGTTGGGTTGGTAATACTCATATCTCTACTTTACCAATGAGGACAAAAACAAACCTATTGCCATGGATTCACAGCAACTCTACAGAACAGAGTGGAACCACCACATAGAGTTTCCAAGGCTGTAGTCTTTACTAAAGCAGACTGCCCCATCTCTCTCCCACTGAGCAGCTGGTGGGTTTGAACTGCCGACCTTTTGAAGCCGAGCACTTACCCACTGTGCCACCAGGGCTCTTCCCTGATGAGGATACTTGGGGTCAAAGAGAGGTTTCACGGTTTGCCTGAGATCACACAGCACATGGCCAGAACTCCGGCCTTTCTGGAGCAGAAGTACTTTGCTTCCCCGGGCTGCTCCTACCCTTTGGTTCACAAAGGAAATAGTAGAGCAAATTTCCGTAAGCCTTTTCTCCGACAGCAGGCCTGTCGGAATTGCTCGGATAATTGTTCTGTTCTCCATCTGGTTTTACCATTGAAGACGCCGCCTGAGGCGTGCTTGTATTGTGTTCAGGGGTTCCTATCTTCCCTCTAGACTGGTAGCCCTTTAAGGCAAGCTGCTGAGTCTGTCTCCCCACAGCACAGTCTGGGCAGCATTCAGCATGCAACGGGGCACGTCAGCCAGCAGCATCTCAGGGCTGCCCTGTGAGCTCCTCACAATCTGTCAGGGGTGGGGTCTTGGTGGGCCTCTCGCAGCTGGTTTCAGATAAAAAACCCAGCAAATATTCATCAATTACCTCTTCTGTGCTGCCCTGTGCTTCCACACGTATCATCTCATTGACTGTCATTTTTGATTTTGGCCTTCCAGGCTAACTTTAGAACCTAACCTCTCTCCACCCTGCATACCCCATCACAATTTGGATGAGCAATGGTAGTGGCCTGTGCAAAGGCAGTACAAGTGGGATGGATGGATTTTAAAATTGGTTACGAGGTGGCTTTGACATGATTTGCAGAACTTGTAATGACTGGCTTGACATGTTAATTGATTAGATGTGAGGGTGAGGGAAAGATAAAACACAGAAGGTTAGAGCTTCAAAGACCCTTAAAAATCATCTAATACAATCAGTTTACTTTATAAATGGAGCAACTTTGGTGTGAGAAGTGAAGTGCCTTGCCCTAGGTTATAGTGCCAGGTATCAGAGGTACAGGAGGAAAACCTGAGGCGTCTCAGCTCCCAGTCATACATCACTTGTTGATAACTGTTTGGTTGATTAATGATATTCAAAAATCATTTTGTTAAAAAAGGCTCCAATACTAGAGAGATTTATATCAAGGCCTTAAGGACAAGTAACAGAAAAATATTCATCTCAGCATTACTTGTAACATTGAAAAACTGCAGCTGTCCAACATTTGCACGATGGGTAAGAAAGTTATGACACACCCAAGTGATGGGAGAATCTATGACATTATCATTAAAGAGAATGATCACGAAGACTTGGGATGATGTAGGAAGATGCACAAAATGGCAAAAGCAGGGTATAAAGTTACATAAGCAATATGACTTTGTAAAAATAATACTGTATATAGAAAAGATTGGGTGAGAATATAACAAGTTATATACAGATGTTCACGTATATTTTAGATCTGTGCTGTCCAATATGGAAGCCACTAGCCACAAGTAAGGAGCCCTGGTGGCACAACGGTTAAGTTCTTGGCTGCTAACCGAAAGGCTGGTGGTTCGAACTCAACCAGCAGCTCCGTGGGAGAAAGACCTGGTGATCTGCTTCCATAAAGATTACAGCAAGAAAACCCTATGGGGAAGTTCTACTCTGTCACATGAGGTCACTATGAGTTGGAATTGACTCGATGGCATCCAACAGCGACAGCAACAATAGCCACTCATGGCTACTGAGCACTTTAAATATCCAAACCAGGCCAAACCCAGTGCCATCCAGTCGATTCCGACTCACAGCAACCCTGTAGGACAGAGGAGAGTTGCCCTATAGAGTTTCCAAGGAGCGCCTGGTGGATTCAAACTGCCAAACCTTTGGCTAGCAGCTATAGCACTTGAAATAGAGCTGGTCCAAACTGCAGTGTGCTGTAAGTGTACAACACACACCAGATTTTGAAGACTGAGGTTGTAAAAAAGAATGCGAAGTATCTCATTAATAATTTTTTATATCGTGCTCTTGTTGAAATGATATTTTAGTTGTCTTGGGTTAAATAAAACATTATTAAAATTACTTCCACCTATTTCTTTTTATTTTTTTCAATGAAGCTACTGTTGTTGTTGGGTGTTGCCAAGTCAATTCTGACTCATAGCAACCCATGTGACAGAGCAGAATTGCCCCATAGGGTTTTCTTGGCTGTAATCTGTAGAAAATGAAAAATTACATTTGTGGCTTGCATATATTTCTGTTGGGTTGGTTCTAAAAAAGTCTACTGCAACTTCAGTAAAGGGTAGGGCCGGTAGGGGTGGATGGAGAAGGCTGCAGAGGCCCCAGCTCTCCACCGCCTGGCTGGTCCTGCGCTGAACACAGCATTTGCAGCAGTTGCGCTGGGAGGCCTGGGGCAGAGTGGGCAGAACACGGTGGCAGAAGGCAGAACCACGAAACCACGCTAACCTCGTGGACCTTTAAACAAGAGAATCTGAAAACAGAGGCAGGCAGTGGGGAGCAAGGCTAGAAGTGCTCATTTCCAGGTTCTGGATCCCGTCTGGGCCACGAGCTTTGGGATGAAGAGGTAACATGCTTCTGTTGGCCTTAAGTGTTCCAGGCAGATGGAGGCCATCTGTTCATCCCGCTGCTTCTGCCTCTGTCCCGTGGCAGGCAGGATGGCTGGGTGGCAGGGCATGCACATGTGCACAGATATGCTCAGGCCCTACACTCTGCGACTGTCTCCAAGTACAAATAAAGTTTTGTAGCAAAGGGTTTGGACTTGCCAACCTTCTCTTAGGGCCTTTGGAATAGGTATGGGATGCACAGACTAATTTATGGATCAAATAATGTTAATTGAAGAGTCACAGAATTTCAGAGCTTTTAGGTTTTTTTTAAGATGTTTTGCAAACCCGCTGCAAGAATTTCTATTCTTTCTCCTATTCTTTTGTAAGGAGAAGAACTCGAGGTCCCAGACGGGATAAGTGACTTACTCAAGGCCCCAGCTCTTGGTACGAGGGTCTGAGACAAACACCCATGACCCTAGGCCCTCTCTGGGGCCTCATGCTCCTTGAGTAATCATTGGGACTCACAGTCCTGATGAATCCTCCTTCTGCTGATTCTGATGTATCTATGAGGCTAACTGGGAATTGGGAAGATTTACAACTTGATGGAGAATTTTTTTAGAAGCCAGATTGTCCAACAAAGCCACCTTTGAGAGGGGGCAGCACTGAGAATGCACCCACCCCAGAAACGGCATTAAGCTTTCACAGCAGACTGACAATGCGGCCCATCCTCCTCGGCAGCCCATTGTGGCTGGGGGATGTGTGAGTCACCTCCCTGCCTGTATTTGTGTCTTCGTCCACAGTTCCAATCCGACAGGAAATCCACCTTGGAACACTTGATCCTTTCTAGAGCAGTCGGGGCCACAGGTCCCCACCACTATGGTTAGGCTGTACAACCCAGGCCACCTGCCTCACTCCTCTGGTTGCTGTGCCACAGCCACGGGTGGGCCAAAGTTCACTCTGTCCTTGCTGGTTTGGTCAAGGTGCAGAGCCAAGGGCTTATCTCCTCCTCACAACTGTGGAGGCCATGCAGGGGTCAGGGATGGGCCAGGGCAGGGATACAGCTTGATGTTGCCCAGGGAAAATGGGGCTAAGCAGGAAAAGGGTTGTACTTATAGCAGCCTATGCAACACTTAGGGAGAAAGCAGGGTCCTGAGCATTGAAGGGAAGAGGACTGGGTTCCTCTGGCTTCCCGGCAGGCCACAGTGGTCTGCACACTCTGGCGTCCCTAGCTTCTCCTAATGCTAGTTCCAACAACGGGACACCATGCTCTTTCTCTTTAGCCTCCAGGTTCTCTCTGCCTAGAACTGTTCCCCTGCACCTACCTTGGGCTCCCACTTTTGATGCCAGCTCAGGCATTTCCTCCTTTAGGGGTTCTGTGGATCCTCAGGGCGGTGTTATGTGCCCCTTATTGGTGCTACTTCCACTGCTGGACTGCCCCATCACAGTGCTTAGTTCTCTGATCTGTAACTGTCTGTGTCCCCTGTTCTCTGAGTCCCCGGAGCCCATCTCAATGCCTGGTAGAGAGCAGGGGTTCGCTAAATACTTCACATACTCACTCTGTCACTCACCCAAGGTAGACAGAGTGCCTGCCATGTGCCAGGAGTGAGACCGAGATTCCATTCTGTTGGAGAGCAGACAAACCATAAACACACACACATGTATGTTGGGTGGTAACACACGCTATAAAAAATAAAGCAGGGTAAGAGAAGTAAAGAGTGACTTAACACTGTTTAATACAGAGTGGACAGTAGGGGAAACCCTGGTGGTGCAGTGGTTAAGAGCTACCAAAAGTTCGCCAGTTGGAATCCACCAGCTGCTCCCTGGAAACCCTATGGCGCAGTTCTACTCTGTTGTATAGGGCCACTATGAGTCGGAATCGACTTGACAGCAATGGGTATTGGTTAGACAGTCAGGGAGGGCCTCCCTGAGGAGGTGGCTGTTAGCAGAGACCTAGAGGAAGTGTAAGAACAAGACGAGTGCAAAGGTTCAGAGGCAGAAGCATGTTTGGTGCATTCCAGGATCAGCAATAAGGTCAGGGTGTTAGAAGTCAAGTTAGCAATGAGGAAAGCAGTTGGGAATGGGCCAGAGGGGGAGCCCGGGATGGGGTTGCGGGTGGGGGTGGGGGCATGTATAGACAATGGTAGGGATTCTAGGAGGGACAGAAAGCCATTGGGGCTTGCTGAGCAGAGGAGTGACGTGATAGAGCTTCTTGTTAAAGGGTTACTTTGGTTGTGGTGAGGGGACTAGGCCATGAGGGGGTAAGGATGGAAACAGAGAGGCCAGTAAGGAGGATATGGCTGTAAGCTGGGTATGAGATGATGGGGCTGGACCAGCATGGTAACGATAGAGAGTGGGAGAAGTGGCTGTATTACATTTCAAAAGTAGAACCAAAGGACTTGCTGATGGGTTGGATGTGGAGTATGAGGGAAAGAGAGGAAGGAGCCAGGATGTCCCCAAGGTTTCTGCCCTGAGAAAATGGAATGATGGAGCTGCTACTTACTGAGTGGGACAGCCTGCTAAAGGAATAGCTTAGAGGGTAAAATCAAGATTTCGGGTTTGAGATGCTTTTGTTGAATGATGTTCCTGAGGGTGGGATGAGATCTCAGGCACTTTTCTCCTTTCTCGGCTGTAAAATCAGGGAGGCTGTGCTTCACTGGGTTGTCGGAATGAAGCAAATCAGCCTCTGGCAGGGAGGCATCTTTTCCTTTGCTGTCACTTCTGGGTCTTGGGACCAAGGCTTTCCTTGGGTGGGGAGAGATGAGGTCTGTAGGATCCAAGACCTTCCCCAGGGGGCAGATCACCCTGCTTCTCACCATGTTATGCTGAGATGAAATGCAGTTGAGAAGGACAGGGACAGCTTAGTAGGGAAAAGAAGTCCTGGCAGCTTGAGGACAGTGGGGACTGGAAAGGACTGTGCCTGAGGGAGGCAAGTGGTTCCCAGGAATGGAAAGAACACTGGGCCACAGTTACAAGATCCGCTGGCCTTACAACTTACCTGACAAAAGCTTGCGGTTTTCTGTCTGTGTGACTTTTAGCAATCTCCTTCCCTCTCTGGGCCTCAATTTCTTGGCATAGATACCTGACTCAGTGTATATGAGGTAGCGTGTGGGATATTATTGCAAGAACTGACAGACAAAAATCTATTTTGAACCCTGACTTCTTCCCCCTCTGACGGCCACGGGGCAGAGTCAGGCGCAGGCGTGGGAACTCACAGGCTTGGTTCTGCAGTATTCTTGCCTGCTTCTCAGAGACCAGGAGCACAGTTACCTCCGCTCAGATGCTGCTTAAAAACAGGCCCCAGAATCCCAGCTATCATCTAGAGAACCGACTTCAGTGGGCAGTTACTAAATGATACTTTTTCCGCTTCAATCATTGAATCACCAGATAGCAGTGAACTCTGCACTGTGGTAAAAAACACACCCAATACTTAATTTTTAAAGAAGTTGGCACACTGCACTGTAGAAACTTTAAATTAGTAAAATATTAGTGCGACTATGATATTTGCTAAGAGTTGTTTGCATTACAGAAAAAATCCGTAATGAGGAGAAGGGGACTGCAGTCTCTTGGCATGCTGCCACCTAGTGGCGGCTGCTGGGATGGCCCAGCTTCTTGGAGAGGCAAAGAACTGCTATGCCCCTGGGCCCTGACCAACAACAGAGACTCTTAAGTATTCATCTTGGGGGTCTTCCCCTCTGTGTCTTTTAATCTCCTATTTATCCTCTGGATGTGACTTAAACTGTAGCTACTAGAGCATGCCTTCCCTGTACCATCCACCGTGGACACTGCCTTATATCGAGGCTTTGGAGTTGGAGGGGCCAGAGGCAGCAGAGGATCTGGGCCCTGCCACTTAGCACCTAGGGCTGGGGAGTCCACCATACCACCACGGTTCTTAAAGGCCTTCAAATTGTTTGGATTCTGGAAACACAGTACTGGCTCCCAAATATGAAAAAGGAAAATTGCAAAACAATAATTCATAAATGCTTTAAAAAATATCAACACAATGGAACATGCCAATCAAGTGCAACCCAACTCCTACCAGTTATGTCTAAATTGTATTCTGTGTGGGACTGGATGCAATTTAATATGTCTGATACGATGTAGGGTGGGTGGAATCTCTAAAACTAAAAACACCCAGGGTCCAGAGAGGTCTTGAACAGCCTGGTCCTGGAGGACTTAGAATGACCGCTGTCATTCCTACTTCCTCATTTTAGCGATGACTGTGAGTGGTGAAATGACATGCTCTGGTCACACAGTGAGGACAACAGCTGGGACCCAAGCCCACGTCTCCTGATTCCTAGTCCAGCTCTTTCCATGACTCCTGTCTAATTACCAGCATTAATCGCCCAATTTTTTCATAGGGCCAGAAGCTTCTCTGTGACTTTGGACATTTTTCCAGGATGTGCAGAAACTATATTCAAAATTAATTTGGGGATCCAAAATGAAAATCTTGAAATTTAACCTTGCATCATTAGCACCTATGTTTATATTGTTCACTTCTGTAAAAAAATCACAAATCCTCTCGTATACTCCTATCTCCCCTGCTTCCGTTTTCACATTTCTTCTACAACCTCTGTAAGTTTCCTCCCCTCCATTATCCTCCAATATCCTAAGTGATACTGCTTGTATTTTTAAAGGTACAGGATTACATACTCTTTTTATTTTTTTAAGTATTTGTTTACTTTTTATTATGACTTTTTAGAAGGCCACTTTCTTATTTTGACACTAAGCACTGAACTATAATAAACACAAAACCCAATTTTTATAACCTATTACAGGGTTCTAGGACTAATAATTGTATATGTGTATGCGTTTTCCATGGCAATCCAATACAGTAATCCCATACTGTATAGGGTTATCTTCCTCCCTTAATTTTCATGCTGTAAATGCCAAGGTTGGGGAATCATTTGCTTAGTTCAGAAGCATTCCTTTTAATAGGTCTTGAGAAACATTAGCTCATTTATGTTAGTTCTTAAGACAACCCTTCAAGGTAAGTTTACCATCCCTATTTTATAGATGAGAACATGAAATTTGGAGGGGTTAAGGAACTTGCCCATGGTCACTGAATTAGTAAATGGCAAGCTAATTCATATTTAGTCTACCTAACCGTGGTGTGCAAGGAACATCACAGCTCTATCATAGCTTCTTTACACAAAATGAACTTTGCATATGAGCCCCCACCCTACTGAACTAAAGGAAACAGCACCTAAGTCTGTTCTGGCTTCCTCAGAGGGCTACCAAGAGGAAGGCAGGTGTCTTCTGTTATAATTTCTGCCTAAGTTTCCACAGAGCTGTTCCAAGAGCTCTGCCAGGAGGCATGACCAGGGGCCTGCTGCTGCTAGACCCACAGCCTTTTCTCTCTCCTGTCCAGGGGTGTGTTCCAGCTCCAAAAAAGCTTTTATGTGGATTTTCAAAGCAGAAGAGCTCTTGTTAGGGAGCTCCCATTGGGAAGGATTCCCGGGCACAGTCTTTGTGGACATGGAAGACTTGTGAAAACCAATATTCTCCCTTAGTGAGGATGAGCAAGCAGCACTGGTTGGGATCAGTGCGATGACTTGGCAGCAGAGTTCGTCTTTCCTCCCTAGTCCTCTCAGCAGCTCCAGTCAACCAGAATGTTAGTAAAGAACAACCTCAGCTGCAGAATACATAAGCAAGAAGCACTGAATGTCAGAGCTATGGACTTGGAGTTGGTCTAGCCCAGCCCCTTCAAGCCCTAGATGAGGCTGGAGGCTCCAAGAGGGCAAGAGACATGATCAGAAGCGGAGCTCAGCCCAGAGCTCAGAGGTCTTGATTTCAAGTCCCAGGAGAGTTTGTTTACATTCGGGAAATTCCTAGAGAGAACTAGATTCCATCCTGCATGTTACCTACCTAGCACAGCACTCCTGACATAAACAGTGCTCAATAAACCTTTGATGAATGAGCCAAGTAAATAATACAAGAAAAAAAGGATCTTTCTTTAAAACATAGGTGAGAGATACCACTTCACACCCACAGGATGGCTGAAGTAAAAAAGACAGTAACAAGTGTTGGCAAAGATACAGAGAACATTGCCAGAGGGGTTGTAAAACAGTGAAGCCACTTTGGAAAAGAGTTTGGAAATTCCTCAGAAAGTTAAACATTGATTTACTGTTATGACCCAGCAATTCCACTCCTAGATATACAGTACAGTCTGCGAAAGCTGAACCTGTATAAGACATCTGTTGGAGAAGGAAAACTCAAATATGTTCCACTAATAGAGAGCAATAGCAAAGTGGTAAGACTGGACCCTGTCAGAGGCAGAAAACTCATGACACCCAGAAAACAAGGCAGTCCTCTCGAGTTCCGGCTCTCACAGGTTTCAGTGTACAACCAAGACAAAAGAAAGCATATATTCACACAAAAACTGGTATGTGAATTGTATCTCAGGAATGCTGTTACACACACACACCTCTCCAGGAATCCCATTCTAGAATGAATGCCTACACCATTCGTATGGCCACTTTTTGGAATCTAGTTGAGAATGTAAATTTGGTTAAAATTGAATGAGGGAGTGTATGATAAACCATGTCCCTAACTGCCCTCTGGATTTATTCCAGGTATTTTTCAAGCCCATACCTTAAAAAGCTTTGTCATATGTAGGTAAAAACAAAAAACAAAACAAAAAAAACCCCTGCTCTATACAGTAAAGCAAACCAGGGCCCAGCAGGGTTGATACCTGGGCTCAATAAGCAGCCATGGCTGGAACACATCAGCAGTTGCGGAGAAGACTCAGTTAGCTCTGGGAACACAGTGTCACTTTTCTAAAGGCCATGCACCATTTCTTACTCCCTTGGGTGAACTTCCTATCCTTCCCACTTTCAGACTTTCATTTTGTATCAGCTCCTGGACTGAGTGGGGTTGGCATGGTTAAATCCAGAAGACAGGCGGGGCTGGTCAGGCAAGTGGACCTGAGACACTTTCACCTCCCTCCTCCCCTCCTGCTACCCATTCCTGGGCACCCACCTCAACCTGCCTTCTGTGTCCTGGAGCCCCCCAAGTTTTGTGCCCTCCACAGGGAGACTTCATCATCCTCATCAAGTTAATCCAGTAAGCCAGTCTTGTCTGGCATGGTGATGGTAGAGGGCTGAGTCCCAAATAATACATGTTTATCATAATGGAACATTTTGGATTCATTTATCTGAGACACGAATCTGTATTCCATGACTTTGCTTTTTTGTCTACAGATTTTGGTGTTTAAAATATTTGGCACCTTGTTGTTGTTAGGTGCCATTGAGTTGGTTCCGACTCATAGCAGCCCTATGTACAACAGAACGAAACACTGCCCGGTCCTGTTTCATCCTCACAATTGTTGCTATGTTTGAGCCCACTGTTGTAGCCACTGTGTCAATCCATGTCATGGAGGGACTTTCTCTTTCTTGCTGATCCTCTACTTTACCAAGCATGATGTCCTTCTCTAGGGAATGGTCCTTCCTGATAACATGTCCAAAGTAAGTGAGATAAAGATTGCCATCCTTGGCACCTTAGCAAGCCAATACGCCATCTTTTTTGATGGCAGCAATATTTAGAAAGCTGCCTATCTGACTACATGTAGGACAGGCTCTAGAGAGAGACTGGGGGAAGGGAAGAGAAATTAATGTATATTAAGACCCTATCATGTGCAAGGCACCGTGGTATTTCCCTATCTGTTTTATCACGCCATCCTCACAAGAACCTTGTGAGATAATTCCCTCATTTTATAAAACCTGAAGAACATGCCTAAATTCCATAGCTAGATGGCAGAGCTAGGGTTAAAATCCAGGTTTGCTTAACTTGCCAATCCAGGTTTTTCCTACCATGCAAGACCTTGGAGATTATTCTCAATGTGGCGAGGAAAACAAATGCTTGGTAGAAAGTGAGAGGGTGCTGTGATGCTGGCCTCATGTCAAGAAGCTGCTCCATGGATTACCAGCGGATGTGACTCCAGAGGAAGGCCTGTGATTTACTGTGGGACTTTGGGCAAGTCACTTAACACCTTTCTGCCTCACCTTCTCCATTATTTGTCTGTGAAGCACTCTGAGAGCCTTACTAAAAGAGCTGTATAAGGACAAAGAAATATTGTCCCTTGGTCTAGGCAAGAAGTCAAGGTTCCTACCTGTGATCAAGAAAAGTCCTTTGACACCTTCCAGCAGTGAGCGTATGCGCGGAGCTTTAGGGCCCTGGGAAAAATTCCAGTTGAGTAGCTGCTGACTGAAAATCACCCTGCAGTTTCCTGCAGTAAGTGTGCTTCATTCCAGTTAACTGTGGGGTTCTGCCACTAGGTGAGGCCTCTGTTCTGCTGAGCTCCCCCAGGGACTGCTTTGAACTGACTGACCCCTCTGATAACATTTGTCCCTAGGTTCAATTTCTAGCAAATGAAAGAAACAACATTAAAGGAGGTATTTTCTTTCTTTCATCCTCCTTTCCCCCTCTTCTAAAATGCAACACACTGTTTCTTAATCTAGAGCTTCCTCTCAGGAGAACGCACTAGATGGTGCCTCAGCCATGGCACCTTAGTTTTAGCTCTCCTACTTGTATCTGCTAAGCATTTTGCACAGAGTCTTCAAGGCACTTTGTAGAAAATAATCATGAAATGACTTTCTTCACCAACAAGTGAATTAAAAAAAAAAACCCACAAAATACATTCATTGTTGTTTTCCCCAAAAAAACCTGGGACAGCATATTCTTTGGTACACCACAAGTCTTTAATACAAACAGAAGTTTTGTGGTATTCGTTTTTTGAAAAGCATCTTCCTCTTTAGCAATGTCTTCCTGTCCTACACAGTTCATCTTTTCTTCAGAGGGGCAGGGCTCTTAGCTGCTGCCACTGGGGGTTCAAAGCATGCTCCTTCCTGTCTAGGAAAGGGCTGCAGGGGAACTCAGCTGTCCTCGTGGCAGTAACCCCCAGGGCAGGGGAGCCCCATGTTCTTCCTGCAGCCATATGTGACTCTTGTCTGTAATTCCTTTGTATTACCTGCCTATGCGTGCCCTATGGAGGGTGAATTTTGTTAGTTTACTTGGGCTTGCATTTTTGTATTGGTCCCTGACTTAGCCTGATCAAGTTTCAATGGGTTGGTTTAATATCATTTCCATGTTAAGATATTTGTGGAAAAGTCTAAAAAAACCCAAAACCAAACCCAGTGCCATCGAGTCAATTCTGACTTATAGCGACCCTACAGGACAGAGTAGAACTGCCCCATGGAGCTTCCAAGGAGCGCCTGGCAGATTCGAACTGCTGACCCTTTGGTTAGTAGCCATAGCACTTAACCACTAGGCCACCAGGGTTTCTGGAAAAAAATCTAAGGAAGTAAAAAAACAGACCTAAGTAATGGGCAAGGGATGCAGCATGAGAGGGGAAGAGCCGACTCCCTTCCAGGGAAGCCCTTCCTTATATTTACTTTAGAAGGTCCTGGAACAATAGTGAGCATAAGAGTATTATGTTTAAGAAAGCAAGATATATGTTTAAAGGAATGTACGTATTGTTAAAACAATTCTATTTATTCAAAAGATTCATGTAACTTTATAAAGGTTTTCAGGGATTTTAAAGGATTTGAAGTGCTATGTTAGACTGTACTAGTAACAGATGTTCAATGATGTGTTTAAGTTTTTGTTTTACTGAAAAAGCAATGGATTACTTGATATCTTCTTTTTAAAAAATCATACCAAAAGCTACCACATTTTACATATAACTCAAATTCATTATTTCTTAAAAAAAAACATATAAGCGATTTAAAAGAACAGAAGGGCGCCTATAAGATCAATGTTACCGTACCAGGGGTTGAAGATTTTATTTGCTAAATATCCCCTTTAAAATCCCAGTCTTTTGTGTCACTTCTTGTTCTTTTTCTATGAAGACAGATGGTGTCAGTAACTGCCTATATATTTAATTAAGTTAAAAAGCGACAGTGAGGATTTGGCAAAAAGGAAATTTTGTTCTATGCGCAAAGAAAGCAAAAGGCAGCAGATACTGGTAGCAGAAGACAGTATTCCTCACCAAACGCACGTTTTGATGTCCCTCTGTGTTGGAACATGAGGTTGTATCTCACCATTCCACCTACAAGAACAAAGGTGTTTATCCTGAAAGATAAAGCCCACAATAGAAATCTAGATGGCAGTGCCCTGAGGTTTTTACCAGCAAGATGGGAATGACTCTCCCTGTTGTCCACATTGCCTCAAACACTGACCCAATACTTCGGTGGTTAGTTTAATCTCTGACACTCAGGTTTTTGCCTGGGATTTCTCACCTAGCAGGCTAATCATTGTGAAATTATTATGGGGAAAAAGCAGCACCTACTTGTAGAAATAATACTTGTAGAAAGTGATTTGGAAAACTGACTTAACCATTCTTGCGGTGTCTGTTTTCAATGTTCCCATCCCATGAATCTACCTTCTGGCTTAATGGCAATATGGCGCTCCCAGCTGTGGTGGTGGGTATGGGCTGCACATTTAAACTCTTAAAGCTTAAAAATGGCTACCACAACACTAATTCTATTCTATTTCGCTTAGTCATTAACATTTAATGATTACCTTATGTGTTGAGCACAAGGCTGGAATATATTTTAAAAAATAGGAGATGCGTTTTCTGGCTTTAAGCTGTTCAACTCAATTCAACAAGCACATTGAGGATATACAAGAGAAACATACATTTTCTTTAGTGATGGTGGTGGAGGAGGCGAGAGACACTTATAAAGGAAATCGTCGTTAATCCAGTGCAGTCCCACAGCGAGTATTTGCTGTGAGAGAAAGAATGGGGGCTTGGTAAGCAGATAAGTCATAGTCTGAATCCCAGATTTGCCATTTAGTGGCTGTGTGACCTTGAATAAGTCACTCTAGCCTCAGTTTCTTCATCTGTATTTAGGGATAACACCCCCCCCCCTTCTCAGGGTGTGAGAATTATGATACTATATGTAAAATACCCAACATAATGTTTGGCAGTGGGAAAAATTCAATAGTTAATATTGTCATTAATGATCACTCTGATTGCCAGTACGAAACCTCCACTCTGAGAGGCTGGAGGATGAAGGGGCAGTTGAAGGAGGATTAGTTAAGGTGACTTTCCATGTAAGGAGCCCTGGTGGCACAGTGGTTAAGCGTTCGGCAGCTCACCAAAGGGTTGGCAGTTGAAATCCACCAGCTGTTCCTACTCTGTCCTATAGGGTCACTCTGAGTTGGAATTGAGCTGACGGCAATGGGTTTGATTTTTTTTAGTTTCCATAGGAGGATGGATTGTGAAACATGTTTCAAAGGAAGGGCAGTGTATATGGATAGAAGAGAGGGGAAACACAAGTTGTGGGGAGGGAAGCGGTATGTGTGAAAGTCCAGGGATGAGAATGCACTTATTGGATAGGGAGCCACCAAGCAGGCCTGCTGGCTTGTCCTAGAGAGTCCTGTGGATGTGAGCAATGAGAAAAATAACTAGTGCCACATGGTAGGAAGGGGGTGGGAAGGGCTGTTCTAAGAAATACCAGAAAACCAAATCAAACCCAGTGCTGTCGAGTTGATTCCGACTCATAGCGACCCTATAGGACAGAGTAGAACTGCCCCATAGAGTTTCCAAGGAGCGCCTGGCACATTCAAACTGCTGACCTTGTGGTTAGCAGCCGTAGCAATCAACCACTATGCCACCAGGGTTTCCATTCTAAGAAATAGCTAAGCAAATTGTCATTTTGCCACTCCAACATCATGGTGCAGGTGAAATTAAGTTAAAATGAATGCTCGTCAAGGACCACTTCGCAAGGGAAAATTGATCACACCAAAGTTTTTGACCATGGGTGACAGCTGAAGTAGGAAGAGGGCTCTCAGCTTTGTTTCTGTGATGCTCGGGAGCCAGCTGTAAGCCCATGTATGCAGAGAATCCTCTGGTCTTACCTAGCATTAGCACGGAGCCATTTCCTCCTCCCCTACCTGGTGCCCCCTAGGTGCTGCAGAAAGTTGGTACCTCCAAAAGAGTACAGAGTGCAGTGTGAGTGTCCAGATTTTCCCTACCCTGCCAGTGCTTCTTTCTGGTGATTAAAGTTAGTAAGGTGGTTTAGTGGTAGAATTCTCACCTACCACGTGGAGACTGAGGTTCAATGCCCAGGCAATGTACCTCAAAAGTACAGCTGCCACCCATCTGTCAGTGGAGGCTTGTGAGTTGTTATGATGATAAACAGGTTTCAGTGGAGCTTCCAAAGATGAACTAGAAAGAAAGGCCTGGCAATCTACTTTCCAAAATCAGCCAATGAAAAGCCTATGATCACAACAGTCCTGTCATGCATAGGGTCGCCGTAAGTCGAGGGCCAACCTAATGGCAGCTAACAACAACAAAGGGCTTAAAATCCAGAGAAAGGGTCTGGATTTCATCTGGAAGAAGCAGGGAGATCCATAAAGAGAGTGGGCATCTGAAGAAGTCCTGGGTGGGACAACTGGATGTAAAAAGAGGAACTAAGTCTAATTATTATATGTAGACTAACCACAGTTTTACCCAAGAGTTGATGTTGAGGCTTAGGTTAAATCTTCCTGAATGGTGAGGTTTACAATGTAAGGGGATTAACCAAACATTTAAGGGCAGTCACATATAGTAATATTATATATGGTAAAGTTGGCTACAGTTTTATCAGTGCCGTTGTTGCTGTTATTAGGTGCCACTGAGTCGATTCTGACTCATAGTGACGTTATGTGACACAGTAGAACTGTCCTGTAGGCCTTTCTATGCTGTGATCATTACGGAAGCAGATTGCAGGTCTTTCTCCCATGGAGCTGGAGCTGCTGAGTAGGTTTGAACCGCCAACCTTTTGGTTACCAGCGAAGTGCTTAACTGTTGCGCCACCAGGGCTCCTTTTATCAGTGCTATCAGTGTTAAAAACAGAATTTTAATTTTTGCTGTGAAATTTATTGTCATAGTTGTCCTTGTGCTTACTATAGAAGTCATCGTTGTTGTCATCACGGTTACTATTATTTGTATATTACAGATCTCTTTTACTGACACAAAGATGCAGACCTTTCAAAGGGACAGGTCTTTTACTTTAATCATTAAAAACCCTTTGGGATCTATTTTCCCTTCGCTAGGTATTAAGTTGTGATTAACCGTGTGCCTATTACAGCATTTAAAAACACTGAATAATAGGCACTTCTGTTTATACCAAAGGCCTATTAAATTTTAATTCGGATATACACTGTTAACCTTCTTATACATAAATAAAATACCTTCCCTAAAGAGAAACAGTAAATCTCATTGAGCTCCCTTGGTGAATACCTTTTATATCTTGAAAACAGAGATAGGGAGATCTTGCAAATGAGAGTAGTGGAGGGGGACTGGGAGAGATGTATTCTTTCATTCATTTAATAAATATTTATTGAGCATCTATTCTAGACCAGGCATGGTGCTAGGTGCTGGGGATACAGCAATGAACAAGCTGGAATTATGATATTCCCGTAGACCTTGGTTTTTTTATTCTTTGAAATAAATGTATTCATTTTTGATGCTTATATATCACTTCGAGATGATGATAATGCTCGCTGACTTTTAAAAACAATGCTAATTCAATTGAGATTCCATTCACAGTCTGAGAACCTGCTGAGGCTCTATGACAGTTTTACATGTGGTTATGCCATTTGATTTAATAAGAACAGCACCTTATATCTGCTCAGCCTCTCAGAACATCCTGGGAAAAGGAGGGCAGGAATGCACCCTTTGTTAGTGCACAACGGAGGCTCGGTGAGGTCAAGTCAGTTGCCTTATATATCACAACTGGCTCGGGGAAAGACGGGGGCCAGAATCCATTACCCATCACAACGAAAATATTTTCAGACATCTCTTTTTTCTATTCTAGGCTATCTGTATTTAGCGATGTTTAGAAACAGTTTTCAGGATATATGAGATACACTCTGATATACAGGAGTCCCTGGGTGGCACAAACGGCTAAGGTGCTTGACTACTAGCAAAAGGTTGGCAGTTCGAACCCATGCAGAGACACCTCGGAAGACAGCCGTGAAAACCCTATGGAGCAGTTCTGCTCTGCACAAAAAGGGTCACTGTGAGTCTGAATCGCCTTGACAGCAGCTAACAACAACAATTCTGATACACTCCAGGGTCTCCATTTTTGTTTTCTCTCACATTTTGTCCTCTGTGGCAAGTCTCGCTTCCTTTTGTGCCTGCCTTACGTGTCTCATAAGGGCCACTGGTAGTCACCTGCGGCCGTTTTTCATCTAAACTCTTTTCTGAAAGTTTGTGTTTCCTTTCTTAAAAAAGAAAAAAAAAAAAAGGTAATAACTATCAATGCTCGTAACAGAGACAGTTGTTTCAAAAGTTCTTTTGAATTTTCTTGAGGATTCACAATTATCCAGAAACAAAGAAGTCTTTAATCCGGGGATTTCAACAGGGAGCATCTTCACCAATCAATTTGTTTAGAGACTTTTACGTAATGAAAAGGAGCGGGGAAATGATAGATCAATGCATATTTATATGAGCCAAATCAGATCCTCGTTTTCCCCCATTTTCTACCACCACCCTTCAGAGCACCTTTTCCACTTGGGGAACTCTCCCTCTCTAACCCTCTTTTAACTCCTAATTCCGTTTCAGCTCAAGTTCCACCTATCCGTAAAACCCTTTCGTGATTGCTCCAAACAGAAGGGATCTCTCTCTTCCTGAATTCACATAGCAAGTTATCTGGCAGTTAAACTGACATTACCTTTTTGACGTCTCTTTTATTGGTCTATGCAGTTGTCACTTAAGTCTTTTCTTATAATTCCTTTTTCAAGCCTGCCTCCCCAGCTAGAAGGTGAACTCCCTAAGGGCAGACACTGCCACGTCTTTTGCATCTTTGCAGCCTCTCTAGCGGGTAGCATAATGGCTCCTCCATAATAGGTGCTCAATAAACACTCATTTGCTCTTTTAGTGTTCCCCAAAAGTGGATAAGTAAGCTCAACAGAATTGGATATTTTAGAGGTTGTAAAAGTCCATCAATCAAGAGATATCGATTAGCTGGCTGTCTAACTTTGTGTTAGGCGTCTTGAAGAGGTGAAAAATGCAAGGCCCAATGAATTTTCTTGAGGATTGAAAATCTCATGGAGGAATAATTATGCCTAAGAACCACTAAGAGTACAATACAAGTGTGTGCATGTATATCAAATGAGGCTGGGCGATGGCTGTGGAATGAGCTTCCCCATGCAGGGAGCATGGTTTGTTTATCTCTGTCACCCCAGCACTTAGCACAGGGCCAGAGGAGGCCCTTGGAAGGTTATTTGTTAAATGAAGTTGTCAGTCTCTCCTCTATCCAAAACCCCATTTCAACTATTTGTATTGAGTCTCAGGTAGGTGCTTTACGTCCCTCCTGGAAACCATTAGATACCTGTCCATCAATGGCCCTGGCTCTAGGACCTGTCAGGGTTTGGAAACAGCTTTTCCTTCTCCTTGGTTAAGGATTGATCCCTTTAACATAACGTGGAGTAGAGCCCCTCTCTTCATCTCATGTGGGCAGGTCAGACCACCAAGATAACTACACTGAAGTTCCGTGTATTCTGTCTGGAGCTGTATGTATTCTGCGTGGGGTCTCTGAAGGCCTGAAATTTTCCCTTTCATAGGATACTGAAACCTTGGCCCCAAGTCCACTGGCTGGAGCAGTTTTGGACCATGCTCCTACCAGCTCAGTTTCCCAGGGATTGGCCCTTTTCCTCTTACCCCAGAATGACCTTGTTCTGCTTGATATTCTCAATATTTAAACCCTACATTTCCAAAATTGTTCCTCCATTCCGATACCCCGTACCTCCTGGTGTTTGGATGGGATTTTTCACGCTTTTGTCTGGAGTTGATTTATAACTGGGGGTCTGTCCTTGGTGAGCCAGTGTCCTTTATCTACCCTTCCTCATCTCCCAGCCACTTTTGCCCCTGCCATGCCAGCACAGTAAGTTATGGGGGCACAGCTGGGGCTGGGGAACAGGGATTGGAAATAGATGCAGTCACCTCACTTTTCTGCCTTCCGTGTCTGTTGTAAGACATGTGTGCATGTGACAGGATAATGTATGTGAGAGTGCTTTGTAAACTGTAGCGTTCTATACACACTTATGATTATCATCATTAATATATCGTCCTGATTATACATAAAATTCATGCTTACTTGTGAAAAACAGAAATGCAGAGAAGACCTAGAGCAAAACAGAAATTATCTTCTGGGTTAGCTTCCTTTCACTGTTGTAACAAATTGCCATAAACTTACTGGCTTAAAACAACAGAAATTTATTCTCTTACAGTTCTTTGGGACAGAAGGCTCACCAGGCTAAAATTGAGGTGTTAACAGGGGGAGGCTTTAGGGGAGAATCTGTTTCCTTGCCTTTTCCAACTTCTAGAGGCTGCCTGCATTCCTTGGCTTGTGACCCCTTCCTCCATCTTCAAAGCCAGAAGGGTAGTATTTTCAAATCTCTCTCTCTGATTCTGACACTCCTATCTCCCCCTTATAAGGACCCTGTGATTGCCTTGGGCCCGCCCGGATAATTCAGGATAATCTTCTCATCTCAAGAGCCTTAACTTAATCACATCTACAAAGTCCCTTTTGCCACGTAAAGTAACACATTCACAGTTTCAGGGATTAAGATGTGGACATCTTTGGAGGGCCATTATATGCCTACCATACCCTCAATTCTGTTCTGCAGGAATAATGACTTGTAACATCTTCATGTATATCCTTAGGTTATTTTTGCTCTACCTATGTATTTTTTTCTTTTTATAAAGTTATTATATTGCATATATTGTTTTGCAATCTGCTTTTCACCTTCCCACTATTCTATAAACAGTTTTCTGTTAAATATTCTTCAGAAACATAGTATTCAATTCTATTCTTCATATTATTCAATTCTATTAATCTGTTTAACAAATTCTCTATTATTGGAAGTTAGATAATCTGAAACTTTTTGCCATTCAATAAAATTTAAATCTTGTGTGATTTCCTTGTGATTTTTTTAAGGTGGATTTGTACTTTCATTATTATTATTAAATTTAGAATTCTCTGATACAGAAAATAACTACTATGAAAGTTCTATTATAAATAAGTTTTGAACTGAAAAATTCCTCAGAAGTTAAGTAAGCTAACCTACTCATTTTATGGGTAAGAATATAGAAGACCAGAGAAAGAAAGTGATAACATCAAGGTAACGTAGTAATTTAAAAAAAGAGCTAGACTTGACCATGTCAACTTTAGTATGATGACAAGCATTACAAATAAAGTTAAAACACCAATGACATGAATCTGTAGTCCACTAATTGTAGGGGTGAGATGTAGGTGGGGCAGGCAAAGGAGATGGCAGGAGTGGTTAGGGAGATTGGTTCATTGATTGAATAACTATTGATTGAGCAAATAAGGAACTACATTAAGGATAAAGAGCCTCAGGTTTCTCACTGTTGGAGAAGGTTATTTTTATATGTGGAAGACGGGAAGTCTAGAAAGAATCTTGAGATGTTGAATTGGAATTGGAGATACCAGCAAGAACTCATGTTTCTTTTAAATATATACACTGATGGATGTAGAAATAGTTATACAGGCATGAATATATATATTTGTGTGTGAATGTGTGTGTGTGTGTGTGTGTGCACTGTACATATATAACACATATATAGCCTAGCTCTGTTCACTGAGAGGGCCCAGAAGCAGTGCCATCCCAGTAGCAATGAGAACAACAAGAGCCTAGATTGTAATACTATCATCCACCTAAAGGAACCAGGGCTTCTTGGAGAGATGGTTGATCCTAGGGCTGGGGCAGGGAAAGTATGAGTCTGGAACATCTTACTGGACATAAAGTAAGAAGATGCTCAGAAATGGTGGGGACATGTCAAAAGGAAACAGGAGCCACCCTGAAGGACCTGTCACTAGTTAAATCTGGAATGATTTGAGCATCTAAATAATCAAAAGACAACCCATCGAAAAAGATAGAAACTCCTGAATCCATAATGATATACATACATACATATATGCACAAACGAAAATTGGAGGGGGAAAAAAAAACTCTTCCTTGCAGTAGATTGCCAACTAATAAATGTAGAAGGAATGATGGAAATAGAAAATCACCACCATTATGTTGTTGTTCTTGTTAGGTGCTGTCGAGTCGGTTCTGACTCATAGCGATCCTATGCACAACAGAACGAAACAGTGCCTGGTCCTGAGCCATCCTCACAATCGCTGTTATGCTTGAGCTCATTGTTGCAGCCACTGTGTCAATCCACCTTGTTGAGGATCTTCCTCTTTTCTGCTGACCCTGACTCTTCCAAGCATGATGTCCTTCTCCAGGGACCCATCCCTCCTGACAACATATCCAAAGTATGTAAGACGTAGTCTCGCCATCCTTGCTTCTAAGGAGCATTCTAGTTGTACTTCTTCCAAGACAGATTTGTTTGTTCTTTTCGCAGTCTGTGGTATATTCAATATTCTTCCCCAACACCCCAATTCAAAGGTGTCAATTCTTCTTCGGTCTTCCTTATTCACTGTCCAGCTTTCACATGCATATGATGCGACTGAAAATACCATGGCTTGGGTCAGGAGCACCTTAGTCTTCAAGATGACATCTTTGCTCTTCAACACTTTAAAGAGGTCCTTTGCAGCAGGTTTACCCAATGCAGTGCGTCTTTTGATTTCTTGACTGCTGCTCCCATGGTTGTTGATTGTGCATCCAAGTAAAATGAAATCCTTGACAACTTCCATCTTTTCTCCGTTTATCATGATGTTGCTCATTGGTCCAGTTGTCAGGATTTTTGTTTTCTTTATGCTGAGGTGCAATCCATACTGAAGGCTGTGGTCTTGGATCTTCATTTAGTAAGTGCTTCAAGTCCTCTTCACTTTCAGCAAGCAAGATTGTGTCATCTGCATAATGCAGGTTGTTAATGAGTCTTCCTCCAATCCTGATGCCCCGTTCTTCTTCATATAGTCCAGCTTCTCCGATTATTTGCTCAGCATATCGATTGAATAGGTATGCTGAAAGAAAAGAACCCTGACACACACCTTTCCTGACTAAACCAATCAGTATCCCCTTGTTCTGTCCAAACAACTGCCTCTTGATCTATGTAAAGGTTCCTCATAAGCACACTTAAGTGTTCTGGAATTCCCATTCTTCGCAATATTATCCATAATTTGTTATGATCCACACAGTCAAATGCCTTTGCATAGTCAATAAAACACAGGTAAACATCCTTCTGGTATTCTCTGCTTTCAGCCAGGATCCATCTGACATCAGCAATGATATCCTTGGTTCCACATCCTCTTCTGAAACTGGCCTGAATTTCTGGCAGTTCCCTGTCGATATACTGCTGCAGCCATTTTTGAATGATCTTCAGCAAAATTTTGCTTGTGTGTGATACTAATGATATTTTTCTATAATTTCCACATTCAGTTGGATCACCTTTTTTGGGAATAGGCATAAATACGGATCTCTTCCAGTCAGTTGGCCAGGAAGTTGTCTTCCACATTTCTTGGCACAGACGAGTGAGCACCTACAGCGCTGCATCTGAAAACCTTATGAATGAATAGAAGTGGAACATTGTCTGATATAGTGCTGGAAGATGAGCCCCCCAGGTTGGAAGGCACTCAAAAGATGACTGGGGAAGAGCTGCTTCCTCAAAGTAGAGTTGACCTTAATGATGTGGATGGAGTAAAGCTTTTTGGGACCTTCATTTGCTGATGTGGCATGACTCAAAATGAGAAGAAATAGCTGCAAACATCCATGAACAATTGCAACCTGGAATTACGAAGTATGAATCTAGGAAAATTGGAAATCGTCAAAAATGAAATGGAACATATAAACATCAATATCCTAGGCATTAGTGAGCTGAAATGGATGGGTATTGGCCATTTTGAGTCAGATAAACATATAGTCTGCTATGCTGGGAATGACAACTTGAAGAGGAATGGCACTGCATTCATCATCAAAAAGAATGTTTCAAGATCTATCCTGAAGTACAACACTGTCAGTGGTAGGATAACATCCATACGCCTACAAGGAAGGCCAGTTAATACGACTATTATTCAAATTTACGCACCAACCACTAGGGCCAAAGATGAAGAAATAGAAGATTTTTTATCAGCTGCTACAGTCTGAAATTGATCAAACATGCAATCAAGATGCATTGATAGTCACTGGCAATTGGAATGCAAAAGTTGGAAACAAAGAGGGATCGGTAGTTGGAAAATATGGCCTTGGTGATAGAAACAATGCCGGAGATCAAATGATAGCATTTTACAAGACCAATGACTTCTTCATTGCAAATACCTTCTTTCACCAACATAAATGGTGACTATACATGTGGACCTCACCAGGTGGAACACAGAGAAATCAAATTGACTACATCTGTGGAAAGAGACGATGGAAAAGCTCAATATCATCAGTCAGGACAAGGCCAGAGGCCAACTGTGGAACAGACCATCAATTGCTCATATGCAAGTTCAAGCTGAAACTGAAGAAAATCAGAGCAAGTCCACGAGAGCCAAAACATGACCTTGAGTACACCCCACCTGAATTTAGAGACCATCTGAAGAATAGACTTGATGCATTGAACACTAGTGACTGAAGACCAGATGAGTTGTGGAATGACATCAAGAACATCATACATGAAGAAAGCAAGAGGTTATTGAAAAGACAGGAAAGAAAGAAAAGACCACGATGGATGTCAGAGGAGACTCTGAAACTTGCTCTCGAATGTCAAGCAGCTAAAGCAAAAGGGAGAATTGATGAAGCAAGAGAACTGAACAGAAGATTTCAAAAGGTGGCTCAAGAAGATGAAGTAAAGTATTATAAGGACATGTGCAAAGAGCTGGAGATGGAAAACCAAAAGGGAATAACACGCTCAGCATTTCTCAAGCTGAAAGAACTGAAGAAAAAATTCAAGCCTCAAGTTGCAATAGTGAAGGATTCTATGGAGAAAATATTAAACTACACAGGAAGCATCCAAAGAAGATGGGAGGAATACACAGAGTCATTATACCAAAAAGAATTAGTCAATGTTCAACCATTTCAAGAGGTTGCATATGATCAGGAACCGATGGTACTAAAGGAAGAAGTCCAAGCTGGTTTGAAGGCATTGGCGAAAAACAAGGCTCCAGGAATTGATGGAATATCAATTGAGATGTTTCAACAAATAGAAGTAGCGCTGGAGGTGCTCACTCACCACCATTATAGTGGTGGTTGATTCAGGAGAAGGCCGTTAATGGATGCTAAGTCTCATGGGTGGAAATGTGATAAGGAACAAGACATTGGGGTACCTTGGGACATCTCCCCCAAAATGGTACTTATCAAAGGAATAAATAATGATTTTATGGTGGAGAAAAAAAGAAAAAGAAAAAGGAAAAAAGTCACAAATGACAATCTGGGAGAAGATACTTGCAAATGTATAACGGTCAAAGAATTACAGTTCCTTACATACAAAGAGTTTCTACAACCCAACACTTGTATTACAGCCCAACTTAAAAAGGGGCAAAAGATATGATCAGGCAATTAAGACAAGATTTATAAATGGTCAACAAACATGAAAAGGTGTCCATTATCACTAGTAATCAAATAAATACTAAGTAGAACAAGATAACATTTTTTTGAAATCTGTTAGTCTGTAAAAGTGACAGAGGTTGATAATATTCCAGTCTCTTCCTTGGCACCACAAACTATGTCAATTAGAAAAGAAATTAAGGGATTTTCTCAAGTGATGTCGCTTGTCAAATGGTTAGAGAACATGCCAGTGATTTTGCAAGTGATATTACACATAGAGAGCAAACATATTTCCCTTGCCGATGTCGAAACACCATTTGGTAGAATGAAGAAAATCAAAGACACAAGGGACAGGTCAGTCCAAAAGAAAAAAGGACCACAACTACCACAACCTCCACCAGACTCAGTCCAGCACAACTAGATGGTGCCCGGCTACCACCACCGACTGCTCTGACAGGGATCACAACACAGGGTCTCAGACAGAGCTGGAGAAAAATGTAGAACAAAATTCTAACTCTCAAAAAAAGACCCGACTTACCCGCCTGACAGAGACTGAAGAAACCCCGAGAGTATGGCTCCCAGACACACTTTTAGTTCAGTAATAAAGTCACTCCCGAGGTTCACACTTCAGCCAAAGATTAGACAGGCCCATAAAATAAAACAAGATTAGGGACACACCAGCTCAGGGGCAAGGACTGGAAGGCAGGAGGAGACAGGAAAGCTGGTAATAGGGAATCCAAGGTGGAGAAGGGAGAGTGTTGACATGTCGTGGTGCTGGTAACCAATGCCACAAAACAATGTGTACTCATTGTTTAATGAGAAGCTAACTTGTTCTGTAAACCTTCACCTAAAGCACAATTAAAAAAAAAAAAAAACTCAAAAAAAAAAAAAGAAACACCTTTGGGGTGTTCACTGAGAACTCCCTCCAGTGTTTGAATTGTAACCCACATGGCCATATACTCAAGCATTAACAGGAAGGGGCAAGAAGAAGTCATAGTATGATTTAAAAAAAAAAAAATCAGAGAATCTTGGGTTAATATCTACCCCATTCACTCCACTAACATCAGTTCCTTTTCTAATAGCCTTAACAACACTGTCCAGCATCTGCTAGAATACCTCAAATGCTCACTCATTCATTCTTTCAGTAATTATTTATTTACTGAACACCTACTTCGTGCTAAGCTCAGAGATAAGTGTGAAGAATATAGGGAGCAAAAAAGAGACATGGTATGTCTGCTCAGGGAGCTTACAGTCTAGAGGAGGAGGCAGATATTAGTCAGACGATCATGTAAATGAGTTTAAAATTGCAACCAGGACAATTGGTATGAGGGAGAGGTGCATGATGATACGAGAGCCTAAAACAGGGGAACTTGACTATGTCAGGGAGGTCAGGAAAGGCTTCCCTGAGAAAGTGTGGTTACAGCTGAAATATGACGGATGGGAGGGGGTTAACTAGGTACAAAGAAGAGGCAAGATCATTCAGGTAGTGAGGCGGCATGTGTAAAGGCCCTGTGGCGGGGGGACAGCATGAAGAGTAAGAGGGACTGAGAGGTCAGTGCGGTTGAAGATGAGAGAAGAAGAGCGGGAGGAAGGGTGAGACAAGGCTGGTAAGGCAGACGGGGCCAGCCAAGTGAAGGGGGGGACCTTTATCCTGGAAGCTGGAAGGGTGTTAAGCCCAGGGATGGGACCAGCTCTGTGTTTGGAGAAGATTTCTCTCACTGCTGTGTGCAATTCTCCCTATACTGAACTCAAATAAGTAAAAACTCTGACTGTCCCCCAAATTCCATCTTCTCCCCTGCCCTGGGGACCACAGATTTAATCCTTCTTTCTCATGGCAAATGTTTGAGGCCGGCGCCTTCCCTGCCTTAGCTCCCATTGCTTTCCTGCCACCAGCTCCTTCACCAGGGGGCACTGTTCCAGTCCTCCCCCTAAAAAAAAAAAAAAACCCCTACTCAGGTAGATTTCTGAATGCCCTTCAGTTTGTCCTTTTCTCTCTCCAAGTGCAAGGCTGAGAATGGGATATAAAACCAAGGGAGGGCAGGGGAAGGCAAATGCAGAATGATTATTGCACAAGCTGAAAACTGCCAAAAACATAAACTCTCACTCTGAAACCATCATCTGACGGACTGGAGAACCATAAAGCTGAGAATAATAAATATAAAACAACAAGAGTATATTTAAAATGCTGGCGGGCCAGAGGATACTGAGAGAGGGAGGGCAGGGGGCCACTTTACCCTGTACACCAAGCTCTGGTCACCCAACACGAAAAGACGAGCAACTGAACATTTTCAGAAACTTGTCCTGTGAAGTAGTAGCAAATTTCAATACTATAATTTTGAAAAACACCAAGGCAAAAAAGGTTAAAAATTATTTATCTAGAATATTGTGCATCAGAGCCACACACATGTGCACGATGAATCATGCAAATGTGATACTGAATAAATAAAAGCAAGTTGTAGAATAATAAAAAAAAATGGAAGTATAGATTATTTATGGGTCCATCCATGTGCAGTGAGAATGGAAAGATAGGGAAGGAAACTGGAACCCCAGATGTAAGGTAGTGGCTGAGCCTGGGAGGAAAAGGGGCCGTACAACTGGGAAGGGGTACGTGGGACTGGTGTTGGCACCACATTATTTCTTTAAGCTGGGTTAGGTCCTGTGATGTTCATTATATGACTATTTATACTTTTCATATTTCTGAAATATTTACCCATAATCTTTTTTAAAGAAAAACCCGACAGCCTAAGTCATTAGTGAATTACTGACAAGGAAAGGAACAGGAACAGGGTCTCTTGACTGCTCTGTGGTGACTGATTTCTCTTTAAGAACAGGCTGTGGACAGGTCAAATCCCTGTGTGGCGTAAAACAGTTCTGTGATAAGACACAAGCACAACACTTATGTGCAGAATTGAGGGTCCAGTCAACAGAGCTATGAGGGATGACAGAGCTGTTCAGTCACTGAAACTCAAGTTGTACCCAAACAAGATGGCCCTGGCCCCACATTTCCACATAGAAAGCCTGGTACCAAGTGGACTGGCATGGACCATGTAATTGCTGAATTTACAGAGACAGCTCCTGAGAACAGTGAATTTCAGAAGCTCCTCATATTCCCCATAGTATGGACGTGGAGGGTATGGAGTCTTTATCTATTTTAGTATTTCCTCTGACATCAATTCAACTTACCTGCTGCTCCATGGTAACTGGATCGATAAAAGTCACCAGGTCTATGGAGAAGTAACCAACCACATCTCTCATTTTACAGGCATTTCCAATTTGGAGGCACATAGAATGGAGAACTTGGGGGTCCACTGAGGTCTGAGGCAAGGTGGTGCCGGAGGAGATCAAGGGGCCGTCTGCATGAAACTGGTCCCCTGTTGACAGTATCCTGATTACTCCGTTGGGCTCTATCAGCATGTCCACCGTCAGGTTGGTGACACTTCCTGCAGGTGGGAACGCTTCAATCACACCCCCTGGCGGGAAAAGCATGGAGTAGGTAAAAGGATGGGTTCATGTGGACTTGGTGCATTTAGAGCAGAAGGAAGGAGCACAGGCCTTGGCAGTCGGACTTGGGCTCGGATCCTGGAATCACTCATGTCTTAAGAGACACTGAGCAAGCAACTTAAATTCCCTGAACTTCCTTTTCAGGGAATCTCAGGTAATAAAAAAAAAAAATCTACCTTACTGAATTATTGTGAATTTTAGAGATAATGTATCTAAAGTATTTAGCCCAATGCTTGGCATGTAGTAAGGCTCAATGAATGGTAGCTTTTACTTCTGACCATAATTAGGAAGACACTGTAAGGAGAGCATCAAGTTTACATCTATTCATTACATAAATGATGAACCCAAGAACTATGGGCAAATCCCTCAGAGGGAATTAACTACCCATAAACCAATTTGTGGAGCCCTGGTGGTGTGGTGGTTAAGAGTTTGACTGCTAACCAAGAGGTCTGCAGTTCGAATCCACCAGCTGCTTCTTGGAAACCCTATGCGGGTAGTTCTACTCTGTCCCATAGGGTTGCTATGAGTCGGAAACAACTCGATGGCAACAGGTTTTTTTAGACCAGTTTCTATGTTGATGACCCGTGCTCTTCTGGTTCAACTTCACTACTTTGTGAAGGTTTGATAGGTTTGGGTTTCTATCAGGCACAAGAGAACCCAAAACAAACCAAATCCATTGTCTTTGAGTCTATGCCCACTCATAGCAACTCGATGGAACAGAGTAGAACTACCCTATAGGGTTTCCAAGGAGCAGCTGGTGGATTCAAACTACTGACCTTTTGGTTATCAGCCAAACGCTTAACCGCTGCACCACCAGGGCACAAGAGAACATTGACCATGTATCAGCCAGAGGACTCTTATATAAAGCTAATTATACAACATTTTTTTATAAAATATAGAGCTGGGAGATGTTGATTCTCTTGAGGAACAATTGTGCCTCCTTGTTGATAATGAGAGCTTTATAATTTATCATATTTTACGTTTTGCTTGGACTACAAAAAAACACAGAGGCAAATTTGATGCTCAACCACAGCAATAACACCAGCCCTGGCTAATTTTGTGGCCTAGCTTGGTTGCTTCCACAACCATTACATGACCCCCGTTTTTTACTGTATACATATGCCTTTTACATAAAAAGTTGAAAAAAAAAAAAAAGAATGCAAAAAAAAAAAAGCAGTTTTTTTTTTTTTTACTGGTTATATGCCTTTTACATAAAACGTTGAAAAAAACAAAACAAAAACGCCTATTTGTAAAGAGTTGGATAATTTATAAGTAAAAGCAACTAAGTTTTCCCTAGACATGGCAGGCTCTGGATCCCAACAGAATTAAGGTCAACCTGACCTGTATTTCACAAATTTGCTGGGGGGGGGGGGGGGGGGGCGGGGGGGAGGGGTGGCCTTTGCCCTCAGGTGTGAGCAACAGGCCTTAATCCGCATATACGGTTAAATCCTGAGATTTGAGCAATTTCCAAATGCAGTCATCTGTTACTTTATACAAAAGACACTTTCCTTAAATGTCTATAAACTTGGCTGGAGCTTGTCCTAAAGAAAGCTGATTTGGGAAGGAAAACTGATTAATTTTGGAGAGTACACATTAACCCCTAAGTTATCTACCAGGTTGGCTTGGGAAGTGCTTTTTTTCAAACGAGGCCTGCTTATGTGTGCTGAATCATTTATAGTTGTTGGGGATTTAGCAAGGTAAATGCAGCAAAACAGAGTCTCTCTGATACAGTTAACTTGGTGGCTTTAGCTGTCACCCATGCTTTGAGAAAGGGGCCCTGGTGGTGCAGTGGTTAAGTGCTCAGCTGCTAATTGGAAGGTCGGCGATTCAAACCCACCCAGTGGCTCAGTGAGAGGAAAGACCTGGCAATCTCCTGGAAAGATTACAGCCAAGGAAAACCTATGGGGCAGTTCTACCCTGTAATATAGGGTCACAGAGTGGGAATCAACTTGATGGCATGCGACAACTTGCTCTGAAAGATAGTGCTTCAGTAGAAACATTTTCCTTTATAATTTATAAGATGACTTGAGATATTTTATTTCAATTACGCTTATTCAAACTGTCAGCATCATGACCATAGTCTTTTCACTGGCCATTTTTGTCCTTTCAAAGTGACAAATTCCTCTTTCTAAAAAATGTATTGCCTTTGTTGTAATCCCACGACAATACAGAAATCAAACCTGTAGCACATTTTGTGGTCGTAAGCACCCTTGAGAGTTGCAGAAATGGAATGAAAGAGGCGATAGTGGAAGATGGTGGGAGATGGTGGTCTTACAGTCAGCAAACCTTGGGGGGGGCCCTACTCATTCAGCAAACATTTATGCAGGGCCTGCTGTATTCACTGGGCTTAGGCCCAGGCAGAAGCTTTGCAAACACTGACTTACATGAATCAGATTTTTTTTTTAAATAATTTTTATTGTGCTTTAAGTGAAAGTTTACAAAGCAAGTCAGTCTCTCACATATAAACTTGTATATACCTTACTACATACTCCCATTTACTCTCCCCCTAATGAGTCAGCCCACTCCCTCCTTCCACTCTCTCCTTTCATGACTGTTTTGCCAGTTTCTAACCCTCTCTACCCTCCTATCTCCCCTCCCGACAGGAGTTGCCAACACAGTCTCAAGTGTCCACCTGATACAAGTAGCTCACTCCTCATCAGCAACTCTCTCCAACCCATTGTCCAGTCCATTCCATGTCTGATGAGTTGTCTTCGAGAATGGTTCCTGTCCTGGGCCAACAGAAGGTTTGGGGACCATGACCGCCGGGATTCTTCTAGTCTCAGTCAGACCATTAAGTACGGTCTTTTTATGAGAATTTGGGGTCTGCATCCCACTGTTCTCCTGCTCCCTCAGAGGTTCTCTGTTGTGCTCCCTGTCAGGGCAGTCATCGGTTGTGGCCGGGCACCATCTAGTTCTTCTGGTCTCAGGATGATATAAGTCTCTAGTTCATGTGGCCCTTTCTGTCTCTTGGGCTCGTAATTATCTTGTGACCTTGGTGTTCTTCATTCTCCTTTGCTCCAGGTGGGTTGAGACCAATTGATGCATCTTAGATGGCCGCTTGTTAGCATTTAAGACCGCAGACGCCACACTTCAAAGTGGGATGCTGAATGTTTTCTTAATAGAGTTTATTTTGCCAATTGACTTAGATGTCCCCTGAAGCCATAGTCCCCAAACCCCCGCCCTTGCTCCACTGACCTTTGAAGCATTCAGTTTATCCAGGAAACTTCTTTGCTTTTGGTCCAGTCCAGTTGAGCTGACCTTCCCTGTATTGAGTATTGTCCTTCCCTTCACCTAAAGTAGTTCTTATCTACTATCTAATCAGTAAATAACCCTCTCCCACCCTCCCTCCCTCCCCCCGTCTCGTAACCACAAAAGAATGTGTTCTTCTCAGTTTAAACTATTTCTCAAGATCTTATAATAGTGGTCCTATACAATATTTGTCCTTTTGCATCTGACTAATTTCACTCAGCATAATGCCTTCCAGGTTCCTCCATGTCATGAAATGTTTCACAGAAGAATCAGATTTTTGAGACTCACTACATACAATTACAGGGTCTAACTCTGGGCTCCCATTTCCTACTTATTTGTTGTATGATTTTGCTCTAGTTACTTCTCAGCTCTCAGCCTCAGTTTCTTTATCCATAAAACTGGGTCAGTAAAGTTTATTCTGCCTCTCATCAATAAGCTCGGTGACTACAACATGGCTGAGAAGAAAGGATAGAGATGAGCAGAAGGCAAAGATGAAGCCTTAGCTTATGGTTATATAGCTCAGGTGACAGTGGCTGAGAAAATGCTTTCTGATCTATAAATCTCACGTGAAAATAAATATTTTAGAGGAAGGCTTTGCAGGCTGACCTTGGAAGATCTAGAAACTTAATAACATCCTGTTCTGGATGGATCTGGAGATCTTCATAGTCTTCCCCTCCCAGACGGAAAACTCCTTTTTTTAACCAGTTTTGGTTGTAGGTATCTCATTTTCCACTTAGTTATGGGGTCGACTCTTTTTCTTTTACCTTTTTGTCATTGTAATTTAATTTCCAAGCTGAGAGGACACTGGAGGTCATGTAGCACAACCTGCCACAGTGACGAATTCCTTGTTAGCGTTCTTGTGAGATGCCCGTCCATCCAACCCTTTGCTTAAATAATTCAGTAGCAGGGTGTTCACTACAAATCTTCTCACTCTACTCCCCTGCCTCTGCCCTACCCAGCAGTGTTTTCTAACGACCAACAAGTCTGTCCTTTCCCTTGCTCTCATACACCAAGCTAAGATGTGTTCCTTGGTAAATATACCCACTGGCTCTGCCATGACTCCTGAGGACTTGCTGGCTCTGCCACTTCTTTAACAGAGTGATGTGAGGTGAGTTACTTAATCTTGTGTACCTGTCTCCTCCTCTATAAAGGAGGGTGAGAATGGTACCTGCCTCAGAAGATGGTGAAGAGGCTTAACTAACTTAGTATGTGTAAGCTTAGAATAGCACCTGGCACATAATAAACAACGTCTGCTATTATCATCATTGTGTTGTTGCTGCCGTGGTTATCATCTGACAGTTCTTTCATTTCATAATATTATTACTATATATCACTTCACAGATTTTTTTAGTCCCTGGAGGCTGCTATCAGATCTGACCTTAATCTTTTAAAAAGCCAACCATATCTTCTTTCCTGAACTCTTCCTTATAGGGGATGGCTCCTTAACCTTCTCTTTACCTTCCTCTGGGCATACCTGACAGAGTAAGCAGTCTTATAGACTGTGGAGCTCAGAGGTGCTCTGATCAGCAGTGACTAGAGCAGACAGATAACTCCTGTGGTCTGTCACACTAGCTTTCTCTCATCGTTCATGTAGGTAACCAGGTAAGAATGTCTGCCTTAGATTGTAACCTTCTAGAGAGCGAGGGACCACTGCACGTGTGTGCCTCCATGTAGCACTCTCACAGGGACCTCTGCGACCAGAGATAGCGTCATTTGCTCCATTTAGTCCATCATGCATGGACCTCATGATGGCATTAGAAAATGAAGATGACTTAGGATGGTCATGATGAAAGCAATGGAGGCTGGGGTTGTTTTCTGGACTGCAGAGGACCCTTATTTGGAAATTCTACCTTCAGAATTGTTGACCCAAGGTCAACAATTACTCTAAAGCAAAGATGAGAAGATAAGGGGGCAGGGAAACTAGAGTACTGGAAACAGAACAACTGGAGAACGTTGACACATTGTGAAAGATGTAACTAATATCACTGAACAATTTGTGTCGAAATTGTTAAATGACGACCTAATTTGCTGTGTAAACTTTCACCAAAAGCACAATAAAATACTAAAAAAAAAAAAAAAAGAACATGGGCCATGGTGTGCCAATGGTTTACATTTGACTACTGACCTAAAGGTTGGTGGTTTGAACCCACCCAGCAGCGTTGCAGAAGAAAGGACTGGCGACTCGCTTCTGTAAAAATTACAGCCAAAAAAACCCTATGCAGCTGCTCTATTTTATAATACATGGGGCTGTCATGAGTTGAAAGCGACCCAATGGCAACAGTTTGGTTGTTTTTTTTAATAATTTTTATCGTGCTTTAAGTGAAAGTTTACAAATCAACTCAGTCTCTCACACAAAAACCCATATACACCTTGCTACACACTCCCAATTACTCTCCCCCTAATGAAACAGTCCGCTCCCTCCCTCCACTCTCTCTTTTCGTGTCCATTTCGCCAGCTTCTAACCCCCTCCACCCTCTCATCTCCCCTCCAGGCAGGAGATACCAACATAGTCTCAAGTGTCCACCTGATCCAAGAAGCTCACTCCTCACCAGCATCCCTCTCCAACCCATTGTCCAGTCCAATCCATGTCTGAAGAGTTGGCTTCGGGAATGGTTCCTGTCCTGGGCCAACAGAAGGCCTGGGGGCCATGACCACTGGGGTCCTTCCAGTCTCAGTCAGACCAATAAGTCTGGTCTTATGAGAATTTGGGGTCTGCATCCCACTGCTCTCCTTCTCCTTCAGGAACAGTTTGTTTTTTTGTGTTACCTTCAGAGCTGGAACTAAGACCATTTCTGTTGTCCCAGAGAATGGAAAGGGAATTAACACTTATTAAATACTTATTTTGTGTCAGGCTCCATGGTAGAAACTTTCATATCTATATTTTATTGAATCCTCGCACCCCTGTGAGGAGGTAAGTAAGTGAGGAACCTGGGCCTCCAAGGGTGTAAGAACCTTGCTCAAGGTCATGGATGAGATTTAAACCAAGGTCATCTGATTCCAAAGCCCACCTCTCAGGAGGTCTGTAGTGCAAAGAAAAAGTAAAGCCCAGGACCTTGAGCTATGTACATCATGCTTGGTACACACAGTTCCTATTTACTTAAGAGGCTGGGTGCAAGATAAATATTTGGGCAAAGCTTAAGAAAGAAAAAAGCCTGCTCATAGGAGCACTTTTCTCAACCAATACAAGGGATGCAGAGTATTTAAATTGGCCCTAGGTTGACCCAAAACTTGAATTCAAGGTTGTGTAATGACTAATCCTTGACAGAAACTTTACAGTCTTATTTACCTTGACTGAGAAATGTTTGGAGGAATTTCCTCCACGTTGGGAACCGTTTCTCATTGACTGGCTGTGCGTGCTGTGCTAAAATGCCCGCCAGCTCCTCCGAGATCTTCACCAAAGCTGGCTCCTGCAGAAACAAATTAAATAGAACCACAAGCAATTTTACTACAGAAATGAAAACTGCTTGTGGAGTGATTAAAAACCAGGCCTCCAACAGGCAAAAAAAATGTGGTTACTGTTTACCCAGAGTCAGAAAGCCATTTTGAAAATTTTCTCTATTTCTCCCAGCCATTTCAGTTTTCATATTTCAAAATGGTTTGGCCCCCGAAAAACTGCTGAGCATGGTGCCTGTTGTCTCTGAAAGGCACCTTCTGTCTGAGTGTCCTTGGGCAATGTCCCTCCCTGCTCTGGGACTCAGTTTCCCTTTATGTAAAATGTGGGGTTGACTAACTTGTCCCTTGCCCCTTCAGACCTGAATGTTTTTTATTCTATGACCCTAACAGGATTGACCCTGGGAGAAATTATAGAGTTGGCAAGGTATTTCTGTGTACTTCCCTATCTTGAATCTGTGCCCTTTCCCACTCAATGGCAGGCCGGGATATTCTATAACTGTGGGATCAAAGCCTGAAACTGCTGAAGCTGTAAAGATGGGATTTTAGGCAGGGCAGGTTGGAAGAGCAGGGCCAGCCACAATCTGCCTGAAATTCTCCTACTAGGGCAGATTCTCATCTGCCTAGACGAGATATGCTGGCCCCATATCACCAGTAAGACAACCCAAGACTACAGAGCCTCTTGTCAAATGAAAACCCATGCTGGAAACCCTCTGGCTTTTTAATGTAAAAGGCCTTCGTTTACTGGGACAATTTTTTTTTTTTTGGATGTCATAAGTTACAATGCTCTTTCCTATTAGACTGTGTAAAGATTTTTCAAATAGAAGCTACCGCTTCCGATTTGATTTCTGCCAGAAGCGGGTCAGGGCATTGGATATGAGACAATTTGATGGGCAGTATTCATATTTAAAATATGGGACAGGGCAAGAAAACTCAGACTGGCTTTGGGTGCAGTGGAACTTCCAGACCTAAGAGGGACACTGAGTAATGCCGAGGAGGCAGGAAAGCGGTAGCTTTGCAAGTGGCACGGGGCTGAAAGGGATCTTAGACGACATGTGCACGGGCATTTATTTCCAATTTCCCCAGTGTTAAAAAGTGACAGCCAACTCTTTGGGACATCTGGATCACTCTGGGTCCAGTGCTTTCTGAAAATCTACAACAGAAGATAAAAGATCTGAAAGTATACTCTAAAAAATAGCAGGTCCAAATAAGCTGAATAATTCCTGAAATATTCAGAAAATCCCAGTGGGAGAGTCTCATTGCTTAGCTTAGTAAATGCTTGACATACAAAACAAAAACGCCATGAGGAATGGAGAGAGCGCCCTGGCCCACTCTTGGTTCCGGATGACTCGCTGTCCGGATGACTCGCTGCACAGTAGGGGGAGGTCTGTTAAGAAGGGCTGGGGAAGCAGGCTCATGTAGGGAGCTTGTGCCTTGCGATGAAGAGGCAAGAAAAACTGCTGTCAAAGCAATGGGCTTTTCCCACCCTTCGCATCCTGCACCATGTAATGTGTTCTCTGATCTTTGCTGTCAACTAACTACCTGACTTCCCAAACCCTGCATCTAAATCATAAACAAGCACACGAAACCAGTAACTCCAACAACCCAGACCCCTCTGTTTCTTACCAGAGTACTGTCATCCAGACTCATCTTTCTTCTTATTTTATACATGTTTCTGTTAAAACTGCTCTACTGTTGTGAAGAAGACCAATTGTCTCTGATTCTTGAGGCGGCCCAAAGCTGGGACGCTGAAGGATGGCTTTAGATTACTGACCAGCTCGGGAAAATGGAATCAAGGAAAGGAAGCCTTGCAAATCAGGTCCTCTCCCAGGCAAGTGCAAGCTTCGTCTTTGTTCTGCCTTGATTAAAGGGCCTTTCTCTGGTCCACTTTTGAAAGTTGTTAAACCATCTATCCAGTTACCTGCTATTATGGATTGAATTGTGTACCCCAAAAAGATATAAAGTCCTAACCTCTGTAAAGAGCCCTGGTGGTAGAGTGGTTAAGAGCTCAGCTGATAACCAAAAGGGTGGCAATTCAAATCCACCAGCTGTTCCTTGGAAACCCTATGGGATAGCTCTATTCTGTCCTATAGGGTTGCTATGAGTCAGAATTGACTTGATGGCAACGAAGTTTTGTTTTGTTGTGTTTTTTAACCTCTGTAAGGTCCCTAGATGGTGCAAACGGTTTGTGCTCAGCTACTAACCTAAAGGTTGGCAGTTTGAAACCACCCAGAGGTACTATGGAAGAAAAGTCCTGGCAATCTGCTTCTGTTAAGATCACAGCCAAGAAAACTCAATGAAGTAGTTTTACTCTGTAACACATGGGGTTGCCATGAGTTGGAATCAACTAACAGTAACAACCCCTGTGTCTGTGAATGTGACCCTGTTTGGAAATAGGGGTTTTCTTTGGTTATGTCAATGAGGGCATACCAAGTAGGATGGGTCCCAAACCTAATCCTTTCTGAGTGGTAACTTAAAAAAAAACAGAAAAAAGACATGGAGAGAGACACACCCAGGGGGAAGATGCCACAGGAAGATGCATCTAGAAGTAGCACAGGCATGCCAAGGATTGCCGGCAGCCACCAGAAACCAGGAGAGAGGTCCACAGAAGGAATGGATGTGGCTGAGACCCTTGAGACCCTGATTTGGACTTCAGCCTCCAGAGCTGTGAGAAAAGCCAGTCACTTTTTTGGTATTTTGTTATGGTAGCATTAAGCCCAAAAAAATCAAACTCATTGCCGTCACGTCGATTCTGACTCATAGTGTTCCTATAGGACAGAGTAGAGCTACCCCATAGAGTTTCCAAGGAGCACCTGGTAGATCTGAACTGCCAACGTTTTGGTTAGCAGCCGTACCACTTAACCATTATGCCACCTGCCATGTGGCCATTCACGTCTGTATAGTCCAAAGAGAAGTCATTCATTCATTCATTCATTCTTTCATCCATGTATTTAAAGATTACAGAATGTCAAGACTTTCAAGAAACTTCCTTAGGGGAAATACGTGTTTATGTGTTTGGTGGGTGGGGGTGAAGAGGAAGCAGTGAAGGAGCAGAAGAAAATCTTGCTACCTAAATCTTGAAACTCAATCTCTATCAGTTGAGGATCAAGTCCAAACTCTCAGGACGGCCCACAAGGAAGGCCCTTTATGATCTGGCCTCTGACTCTTAAGTAGCCTTATCTCCCTCCTCTCAGCTCCCAGCCTCCTCCTAAACTGCCCAGGCTCAGCCTCCTTCCTCTGCCTTCTTTCCTGTTTTTCCTCTCTGGCTGGCTCCTCTCGCCCTTTTTGAGTTAGTTCCAGTCACACCTCCTTCAGGAAGCCTTCTCTACCACCCCAGTGAGTGTCCTTTCTCAATGCTCTCCAGTTCCTGTGAGGCTCCTTCATGGCATGGATGGTGGCTTTGAGGTCTGTCTCTCCACTACCCAGCACAGGGAACACTACACGTTTATGGAATGAATCATGGTGGCAGTGACACAGGGACCCAGCCCTTAACAACTGAAGTTACAGAGTTAGAGAAGTGTGAAGCCTCTCAACAAGAACCTGCTGTTCAGGAATCCCCTGAGGGCATGACCACTTAAGAACCACCAATTCTTCCTGGGCTTATTTTATGGGATTCCCTGTCTCTGATAGGTACTGTGAAGATGAATGAGGTGACATTTATAAAGTGTCACCTCAGATGCAACAAGCTACATGAGGGCAAAGAATTAACTCGTAAAGATGCTCCTTGTGTGAGGCATCCGGATACTCTTCCAAGCTGCCGCCACTGTCCCTGCTTACAAAGCCAACCTATCTGCCTTGACACTGAGAGCTTTTACTGTGCATGAAGCCACAGCAAGGGGGTAAATTTCCTAGAGGAAAGACTGATGCAGGAATCTGGATGATGAATCGTGTCCCATCACGAGAAGTATACAGCTAAAGGGACTGACGGGGAGGCTAGCACACACTGAGGCAGCGTGGGGCCGTGATTAACTCCTGGACAGGAACAGTGATGGCATGCTGACCATTCAATTTATCTCTTTATTTTGAAAATGTCTGATGTGAAATACAAGTATTATACTAACACATGGGATAATCACATCAGATGATAAAATGGTGGACAATCACACAATACTGGAAACTGTGGCCTAACCAAATGGATACACATATTTTTGGGGGACAGATTCAATCCATGACACCAATACGTGATTGAAGGCAGAAAGAAACGGGGTTGGGTGAACCATTGGCTAACTTCCTTTCTCTCTCCCTTTTCTATCCTCCCGAAGTGTGGTGTGTGTAATATCCACTATAAGCCAGCCATTGGGGTGCAATTTTCCCTGTCTTACAAACCTGTGATATTAGTTAGAAGTTTCTTTCAGTGACTGACATCAAGGTAATGGAGTTCATCGAGCATATCAGTTAGAGTTAATGACTTTCGGGGTGTGGGAAGAAAATATATGTTGTGAATGATAAGCAAATGTCAGAAAAATATATTTTCTGACAAATCCAGAATCCCAGATTTTCATTCCATCATGACTGTACTGTCTCTGGCCATGGACCTCAGCTGCTGGCCTTTGTGAAGCTGACAGCTCCAGAGCTCCAGAAGAAGCTTCAGCCCCATCTTCACCACAGCACAGGCTTGTTCACTCTTTGTCCAGTGCTTGTATTTACCCCTCAGAGCACATCAACAATAGCCACGACCTTGGAAGGTTCCAAGATATAAGCAGAAGGCCTAGAGGCTTCATCAGCTGACCAGTGGATCCTAGAGATTCTAGTCTATCAAGCATGGGCCTTGTCTCTCAGCTCTCTCTCTGTCTCTCATTTTCTATCAAGAAAGTGTAAATTTGAAGAAAGAGATATTTGGCTGAAGGAAATTCAGGATGTCTCAAGGGGAGATGCTAGCATATCCAATTTAATACTGCCCTCAATGACTAGAACTACTTCAAACTCCAGAGAGTTTGTTTTCCCAACCAGTAAATTCCAAGTATATGCATGTGTGCATATTCGGGAGGATGGAGAGGAGAAAGAAGGAATACAAATTAGAATGCTCTCAATATCAGTCCCACCAAACTTGTATTTGATTTTGGGAGCTTCTTTTGCTAAGACTTCAGTGGCGAAGTAAATAAAATAACTTTTTGGGAAATCACCTCCAGACTCCCACATTAGGCTTTATTGGAAGGTATTCAAAAGAAAAAACCAAGAAGCCTGCCTAGATGGCTGTTTTATAGAGGCTTCTGATATCCCTAAATGGAGGAATGAGAGTAGCACAAAGGGCAAGACAATGACCTGAAAAAATAAGCAAGAATGTCAGCACTGAAAGGGGCCATATGGCCTCTCTAGGACAAGTGTCTCGTGTAAGAGAAGAGGGGATGGTGGCATCTACAGTCACACATCGAGGGAGACAGTAGGGGCTCTCTGGCTGCCTTCTGACTCCTGGGTGAGCGTTCGCCACCACCCCTGCTGTCTTTTTCAGAGGGTACAGGAAACCACGAAAGGTCCTCAGGATTTGAACTGGCTAGCAGCACCAAGACGGAGGGAAGGAAGGGGTTTGAAATTTGATGGCGAATTTAGAAAGGTTGCTTTGCCGTGTACAGTATCCATTTTGTCACTGTAGGCATTTTTTAAAGATAAAATAATGGCTCTGTAAGTGCTCAGCTGCTAACCAAAAATGTCGGCAGTTCGAACCCACCAGCGGCTCAGCAGGAGAAAGATGCGGCAGTCTGCTTCCATGAAGAGTCCAGCCTTGGAAATCCAATAGAGTCACTGAGTTGGAATTGACTCGATGGCAACTTTTTCTTTTGAAGCTTACTGAAACCTTAGAATAGGCCAGGTATTGTGCCAGGTGGTTTACACTTATTATCTCATAGCCACTCTCTGAGGTAGGTATTATTACCTCCATTTCAAAGATGTCACACAGCCATGAAGTAGCAAAAGTGGGATTCAAATCCAGTGGCTAACAATATGCCACCGCGCAGTGAGATCTGTGTCCGTGACTGCCATCGCTGGGCATAAATGGTCAGTCTGGGTCAGGCTAGATCATCCACATGTGATGCTCTCGGAGCTGTCAGATTTATTAAAAAAAAAAAAAAAGGTAGCCTGGACATCTCGTGTTAGCTGCACAGCACCTATAACCTCTCGTTCAGGGCAATGATATCCCAAATTTCCTTTTACAAACTGCCCATGTCCCATTAGCCAGGCAAGTTGATTGAGAGTAACTCCACTCAGCTCCTAGGGTGGGCTTCTGATTAGCAAAGCCTTATCCTGGCCACAATGATTGGCTCAGGGATGGGCACATGACCCAATTCAGCCAATCAAATTTGCTGGGGCCTTCTGAAACAGAAACTTCATGTTCTGAGAATGCTACCAGGTGAGATGTTCTCGCTTCCCATTGCTTTGTCCAAGGACAACCTCCAGGAGCAGCTGGCAGCCATCTTGCAATCGTGAGGAAAGCAAGCAAGCCTTAGGATGGATCAGGCACTATGAACAGTACAGAGGAGAGATGGAAAGTAACTGGGTTCTTGGTGATATCACTGAGCCATGGGATTAAGCCATGTCTGAAGCCAAACCTATCTTTGGATTTTCAGTTAGCTGCAATAACAAATTCTCTTGTTTAAGCCATTTTGAGTTGGGTTTTCTGTTCCTTGACGTTTAAACATTTTTAACTGATACAAATGAGTAAGCCAAACCTTGATCCATGATCCAGGAGGACATTTTAAGCCAGCAAATGCTCTGATCACCCTATGCTCTGGTTACTCTCATTCTGCAATTGGTACTTGAAAGTTTTCGCTCATTCCTTTCCATTAAGATCATTTGACATAGTCCCTCTTTAGAGTGCAAAAAATATGCTGAGAGGATGAAGAAAAAATGAAAATGTCTTCAGCAAGTCATAAACTACTTCCCACACCTACTTAAAGTTTAAGGACTGCTTTAATACTCCACGTTTAATTGTTAATTGAGAATTTAAAAATCAAAAATGCCAACTTTGCCTTCGATGAGATGTAAAATTATGCTGCTGTGGAAGGTAACATAATGTAAAACAGCCAACATTACCAAGGCACACAAATGTTTTCGGTATGTAAAATGCTTTGTAAAATATTTGCTCCATCTGCTGAAAGCGGCAAAGACAATTTTCCCTCGATAGCTAATGGCCCATTTCGGCTGTGTGGCAAGTGATGCGCTGTGGTGGCGGCTCTCATTAAACAGAACGGTGAAAATGCGGTATATAATTCCATACTTATGCAGCATTATCCACTCGCTGCTTCTCCAGGAGTCTATCCCTTATTATCTAGGCCTCCACCTTGCACCAACATGCAGGCCTAGCAGTTGATTTGACTTGAGAAGCATTTTGTCCAACTGAGGCACATATGTTGTGCCTCCATTCCAAAGCTCAGAACAACTGCTTCACCACCGACCAGAAACACTAAAGGTTCATTCCCTTTCAACTTTCCAGCACTTAAACTGCTGTTTCTTTTTTTCCCCTCACCACAGGGGGCCATGATTTTCTTTCTAGGCTCACCCTGTCGCACTGCATGCTGGGGATTTCAATAGATAAAGATTAAGCGCTCCTTGAAATTCTTAACTGAACGTTGTACATACACAAAAGCAGGGAAATTCTACCCCAGCCCCAAGCTGCTATCATAACAGCTCCCCAAACACTGCCCTGGGCTTGCGGTCTATGTGGCTTCTGTGATCTCTCTCTCTAAAAAAGCTGTTTACACTACACCCTGAATCACTTCAACATCTGCTAAAGGAACCATTAAAGAGAAATAATCCAGGGTGGTTTAAAAAAAAGAATATGGTCCAGTTCTTGGAATGATATTAAAAAGTAGTTACAGCAGCAAGTGGCTGATTTTTTTTGAAAAAAATTTTTAACCTTGGAAAATGGTTGTAAAGAAAATTATGTTAAATACAAGAGTGACATCAGGTAAATACATATGGCTCTTTTAAAGATTACACAATATTTTAAAGCAGAAACCATGCAGTTTTAAAACCAACCCTAAGTGGGAGTAGCCATAATTATTATTACTAGTAATAGGTTTTCTTTCTTTCCACTTAGAGAAATAGCACTGGTTGAGAAAATTGCATACGCTGATTAAAGCTCTTTAATGGAAAATGAGAAACAAAAGAAAACACATGTGCCCTTTGGATTTGATTTTTCATTCAAGTGGTGAGAAAGAGGGGTGAGCTGGCTGAAGGGAATGAGAGACTATCGGGAGAATTTATATTTTAATTTTATACAAAAGGCAAGCAGCTACTTTTCTTAACCAGAGCTGTGCCTTCTTTGCTAGTTTCACCCCCTACAGGTGTATATACTTGAGGCTGATGTCGTAGCATTATTTATCCTTGTTTTCTTCTACAGACCATGCTCATGAACATACCAGTATAATAAATCAGTGAAGGCCAGGTGAGGATTTTTTCTTTTTTTATCTGGAGTCGGTGCACCAACATACGAGTCTTCTCCAGGGTGTCCCTCTTTCACCGAGGGGCATGGAGGACAGACGACCAGAAGCAAATGATGCAGTCGCCGTCAGAGGAGAGTAAAACTCATTCTGAGTCCGTTCCAAAGACACATGCCTCCTTTGTGGGTTTTTAGCAAAGCAGACATCTCCAAAAGGACTCCAACAGGGACTTCCTAGATGTGAAAAAGCTAACTGAATTCTCATTCCTCTCATCCTTTGCTTTATTCCTTCCTTCCACGCTGTTATTGCGAAAAACTGGCAGTTAAATTCAATTGATTCAAAATATTCTGGATCCATCTGGCCGCCAACCCTGGAGCTGAAGCGGCGATAGCGCCTCACTGCTGTTTTCAAGCATTTGCCTCTCCTCCAGTCCCCAGATGGTGGGAGAAACATTTAAACCTCCTTTTCTCTGCCTTGTACAATAGACCTTGGCACCATTTCAACTGTTTACTCCGGTAATTAACAGCTCTGATACCACAACAATTACAACTCCTACACTCTCACCACAATAATGCTATGAATTAGTGAGAGCTAATGGCTGGAAGGTAGAGTGTTTCCAGACTGCGAGATCTGTGCATTTTTAGAATAAAATAAAAGGTACAAACAGCACGCTTGCAGTAGACAATGATTACCTAGTAATTAGTTTACACAAAGCTTCCTATTTAATGGCAAAACTCTGTAATTAACGTGTGACAGAAAATCAAAGGGTACTTTGTAAGCATATGAAAAATTAACACTGCAGGCCCATAGCTTTATGTACTGATTAGAAGCATATTAAATCAATAGGACACACAAACCAACAGCTTGTATGGCTGATTATTATAGGTCCTTGGAAGGGGTACCCTGGCTTTCATTTAACTTGGGGAGGCAATTTTCCTTCTCCTGCCATCTTCTTCAGGCAGACAGAAGCACCTCAGACCCAGCCCTGGCAGCCTCATGAAAATAACCACTGAACTGGAAGAAAACATTCTAAGTCATTCTCAGAGATAAGGAAAAATATGTAAATGATTAAGACTTTGCAATGATGGTGGTAACATGCTGCTACACTAATTAGAAAAGATACCAACTGGAACCAGAAAATGAAGTAACCAGGTCTCAATCTTTTGGTCAGAAATAATCTCTACCAAGACAATGCCTCTTTATTCAATATGTAGAAAGTTCAAAGAACTGGAAGTGTTTTCTATTTTCAAATGATGAGAAACCAGGCTGCTATCTAGGTTTATTTTTCTTAAAAGCATTATCTGGGTAAGCTGTAGCGCAGGCACCATTTTGGATCAACAATTTGTATGTTCAACAGCCATAATCCTGTATAATGGACACACAGAACAATATTCTGGAAGTTTACCAGATCCTAAAGAACCTTCAAAATCACCAAAGAAAGATTAAGTTGTACACATTTGTTCAACGTTACCTGTATTTTATTGTAATACAATTTTCTGGTAATATTAATAGTAACAATTAAAAATTTTTTTCTGGTAATATTAATAGTAACAATAGCAGGTAGCATTTCTTGAAGGCTATTATGTGTTAACCACATTGCTAGCCAATTCATAAGGATTATCTTATTTCATTCTTACCATCCCCCATCAGGCAGGTATCAATATTATCCATATTTTACAGGTGAGGAAACAGGAACTTGGGCAGTTGAAGTAACTGACCCATGGTCACCTCCCTAGTAAGTGTGGGAGTCTAACCAAGGTGTGCCTGGCACCATAGTTAGAGTTCCTGACCAGGAAGCCAATCTCTTAGTTATTCTGAACATTCAATTATCCAGATGAGCCTATCCCGACACCCATTCTGTTTAAAAGGGAGTTTACTCTGTCAGCTTGGAACAGGAGATTAAAAGGCAAAAAGGGGCAAATAAAATATTTGATTGTTGTCTTAATTATCTAGTGTGCTACAACTGAAATACCACAAGTGGGTAGCTTTAAAAAAAAAAGCAAACTGAAATTCATTTTCTCACAGTTTAGGAGGCTAGAAGTTCGAATTCAGGGTGTGGGCTCAGGGGGAAGGCTTTCTCTCTTCTGTCAGCTCTAGAGGATGGTCCTTGTCTCTTCTGAGCTTCTGCTCTTGGGCAACCTTCATGTGGCTTGGCATCTCTCTACCCCCATCTCTGCTTGCTTGCTTGTCCTAATCTGCTCTTTTTATATCTTGTAAGAGATTGACTCAAAACACACCCTACACTAATTAACCTCATTAACATAACAAAAACAACTCATTCCCAAATGGGATTATAACCTCAGGCACACAGGTTAGGATTTAGAACACATATTTTTGGAGGACACAATTCAATCCATAACATTCCACCCTTTGGCCCCCAAAATTCATGTCCTTCTTACATGAAAAACACATTCACCCCATCACATCATCCTAAAAGTCTTAAATCAACTCCAAGTCCGAAATCTCATCTTCTGAGTCATCTAAATCAAATATGGGTAAGACTTCAGGCATATTCGATCCTGGGGCAAAATTCTTCATCTTCTGTGAGCCTGTGAAATCTAGACTATAAGTTATCTGCTTCCAAAGTACAGTGGTAGAAAGGCACAAGGTATACATTTCCATTAGAAATGGGAGAAATTGGAAAGAAAGAAGAGATAACAGGTACCAAGCAAGTCCAAAATCCAACAGAACAAATTACATTAGCTCTCAAGACTTGAAAATAATCTTCTGTTCTCTGAGACTATCTGGGCAACAGCTGTGCCCTCCAGATTCTGAGTGTTGGCCATATCCTCTGGATTCTGAGTGGAGGCCCCTGGCCCTGGGCTTCAACTCACTTCTAGGCCCACTGGGACTGCAACTCTGCTACTTCAGCTTTGGGTGGGCCCATCTCCTACTCCATCTGAATGGTGACCCCACCTCCTTGGCCCAGGCAGACTCCATTCTTCTGCCCCATGGGCATGGCAGCCCCAGTCCCTCAGCTTTGGGTGGTGGCCCCATCCCCCTCGTGCATCTTAATGGCAGCCTTACGCTCTGGAACTTGGTTGGTGAAGATCTGACTCTTTGAAATCTATGAGGCCCCACCCTTTGAGATCCAGGAGACTGTGGCCCCACCCTTTGAAACTGAGAAAGCCCTGCTTCCCATGCTCTTTCCAACAGTTCTGATGATCTCTAAGCTGCTCCAGGGATGGTCCTTTTCTTTTCTTGGAGGACAAGAGATGTAGCTCCTTTGGCCTGCTTCCTGCCTGTAGAATTCCAAGAGGCAGACAACATTCTTTCCTTTCATTCTTTCTCTGTCCCCATCAGTCCAAGCTGATGGATTTTCTGCTGTGGTAGTTGGTTACTATCCATCAGTCCCAGGCTTAATCTCTTTAACTAAAGACAATGTAGACATGTCCCTGGTGAAAAGAGAGAGGGCAGAGTGGGACCTGGAACCATACTTTTTAACCTAAAGATGACCCTGTGTTCATCACAAAATGAGAATGCTGTTCATCAACTACATGACTTCTTTCCATGTGGAAGTTTTTCAAGGTAAGATAATGTTATCAATTGGGCACTCATACTTTGATCAGTTCAAATGACTAAGCCACCAAGAAAAAATGAAAGAATAGTGCTCTGTCATCATTGTGGCCATCAGGTAACATTCTGCTTTCCCTAAAATCACCTACATGTCTACAGTAGTCCCTCAGTATCCACAGGGGATTGGTTCCAGGACCCCCATGGATATCGAAATCCACAGATGCTCAAGTCCCTTATATAAAATGTAGGAGTATTGGCATATAACCTATGCACATCCTCCTGTATACTTTAAATCATCTCTAGATTACTTATAATACCAAATACAGTGTATATGCTATGTAAATAGTTGTAATACAGTACTGTATTGTTTAGGGAATAACGATAAGACATGAGGCAAACAATGCTCAAAGAAAAGAGTGCTGGAGAGAGACTGAGGATCTGTGAAATGGTGGGAGACTACAGCAGGGTATGCCTACACATGATTTCATTCACATAGATTCAGCATACTGCTCAGTGTGTGGCAAATTCAAGTTTTGCTTTTTGGAATTTTCTTTTTTTTTTCTGAATATTTTTGATCCACAATCATTTGAATCCACAGATGTAGAACCCTCGGATACAGAGGGCTGATTGTATACTAATTTTTTTCAATGTGACTATAGCTTTTCAGCATCTCTTGACTCCATGACTTTGTTTCAAGTCCGAATTGCAAAAGGTCAAATAAGTCTGGTTCTACATTAGATAGGAGCAAAAAAAGATGATCTTTATATTAGATATTTGAGTCTATGGTGAATATTGCCTACATCAAAAATCAGTATCTGTATAGGTTGCAAAAGAATCTCAAAACAGTTCAAATACCCATAAACAGCACTGTTTTTAATCTGTTGCCTACAATATACCAAGGAGAAAAATCATGGTATTGAGTCATAAATTGCTATGCAAATGATGCTATTTGTAAGTATTAACATAATTTAGTGCTTACAGTCATATTCTCATTTCTAATAATTCTCCCAGAATGGAGCCTTTCTCTGGACTCTTAGCCTGCAGGATAGTCTTTCATCAAGAAGCTGAAATTTTTAATAACCTGCCAGCGTATGTTTTGTATGTGCCAGGGTAGGCTTGATGACACAACATCTTCATTATGAAAAGAAACAGGTCTACAAACTGTAATAGGACATTAAAACATGCCTGTGCCCATAAAGTAATGTTTTCATGTCTAAATGTGCGTCATTACCATGGTCTTCTGGAACAAAAGAGAATTCTAATCCTAAACTCTCAAGAGCTACACTCAATGGGGATTGCGGTACACTTCCACTCTGAATACGATTGAACTTTGAAGGCAAAAGGTGTCCTTAAGTCTCCTACCAAAAAAAAAAAAAAAAAAAAGCTTTTCAGAGCTGCTGAATTTTTAACTTTTATTCTCGGTTGTTCACTTCATCAAGCCTAAGCACAGGCCCCAAGAATGTAAAAAAATTCCTGAATAATTACTTTTTCCATTGTTAAGTTTTTAAAAATGATTTAGGTAGATTATTAATTATTCAAGAGTTTCACATTTAAAAACATTAACGATAACGCCAAATGTATGTGGTGACTATTGAAAATGGTATTTATAATAATTGAAATTAAATAATGTACAGTCAGGCTCCTAAGTACAACTAAGCCAACTGTCAGCATTTTACTTTTTAAAAAAACTTAAAGTCAAACATTTCAAATTTATCATAGTCTGGCGTTGGGAGAGTCCTTTAAAAATTATTGGTTCGAGATACTGATAGTAGCAATTGCTTTTCACATTAAAATTTCAATTTTTTAAGGAAAAAAATCAAAGTTTTTTAATCTCAACTGTTTCGCTTTAAAAAGAAAATTCTGCACAACATGAAATAAAATCCAGTTCAAAGACAGCACAAGGGAAACCTCTATGGATTTCAAAATTAAATACATTTTCCTTGTTTTTTTGAAGAGTAATTCACTTTGGTATCCTTTAAATAACATGTAAAAAGCTGGCAGTGACAGGTAACTTCATTGAGCCCATTCATTGATGGAGGCGAAAAAGGCCCAGGACAGATCATGGGGAGAACAGTAACATTCATCAAAGGGAACTCTCTCTTTTGACTGTTCTCTAGATATATTCATCATTCCACTTTCGCCAGAACAATGTGGTTTCCTCTAGTGTGCCTCTCCCTTTCTATCACTGTGTCCTGATTCATAGACCACTGTACTGGGACGCTTAAAGCAGAGGTAAATCACTTTGCACAGCCCACTGCTATGTATTCGGGGAGGGAAGGAACCAGTTAAAGGGATTCGCATCTGAATTTTCCTAATCAGTTCTGCTTTAACCAGTAGGTCGGCCAAAACAGGTATCTGGGATTAAGAGAAGCCAGATAAATTCAGGTCTCTGGCTGAAAACTAAGGCAGCTTTTCAAATGGCGGGTTTAATTTATATGTTAAGCCATATGAAATTATTTTAGTATTTAAGTATTTGGATGGACCGAGAGGTTGTATAATTCATCCCCCACGATGTACATGAAAAAATCTACACACATATACTCACATGCTAAGACTTCCTACCTATTGCTCAGCTTTTGTTGGGAGATTTTCCAGCTGGGATGTACTATTTTCTCAGCATCTTGTGGGGATCAGCAGATGTGTAAATTTCCTTGAGTTATTTTCAAAAACATATGAATGCTGACAGAATGCTATTATATCTTAGCTTCCAGGTGACAACTACTCACTAATAGAATTTTTCTCTCATAATAAAACACAGGTAGCTTAATAACGACAGTTTTTAGAAGTACATGATTAGACCCACTTCAAGCAAATGATGAAATCTGAATCTTACTTGAGTAGTTAAAAATTACTTCCTAGTTATCATAATGGGAAATCCTGGTAGCGTAGTAGTTAAGTACCGTGGCTGCTAACCAAAAGGTGGGCAGTTTGAATCCATCATGTACTCCTTGGAAACTCTATGGGGCAGTTCTACTCTGTCCTATAGGGTCACTATGAGCCAGAATCGACTCGAGGGCAACGGTTTGGTTTTTGGCTTTTAATTATCATAATCGACTTGAAGATATGAACGAAGACTGTTAGAACCCAAGGGCTGGACACTTAAAATATTCTGACTAACCCCATTCATTCTGTATCAAAGAACTAAGACTCAAGTGAGGCAAAATGACTTGCTTAAGATCTCCCTGTTGGTAGGTGACAGAGCTGAGCCTAGAAGAAAGTACTTTCATCTTCTAGTGAGCCTTTTGCTTCATCTCCTGTTTATAGACACTGAGGGTTTGAGCTACCCTTGAACACTTACTTGTGCCCATTTCTTGCTCCAATCTTCTTGACTATATCTGCTGTTCTCCTTTAGGGCCCACTTGTAGCACTTTAGGTGGGAGGAAATGTCACAAAATGCAGTCCCGTTTCCTCCAAATTCATCGTTTATTTTAAAGATCCAGCGCTGGATTTCCAGGTGATCAGTGATTAGCTGACTCAGCTGTTCTATCATCTGTGGGGCCAAAGACACAGCAACATTTAATGCAGCTAGTGTCCTGGCATTCCTTTTTTGTTGCATTTACTTACTTGTACTTCTCATGTGCCTTTACTCCCAATGGTCTAGTCATTCAGTTATCTTCCAGTTATTAAGACAGACTGGGAGAGGTTTTAAGGGATGTAGATATGACATGAAGAAATCATTGACCAACGGGACCAAGGATATATTTAAAAGTATAGTCTTAGTCATAAGAAATTCTGATATTACCGTCTTGCTGGCTTGTGAAAGCAAAATAAAAAATTCTTGAATACGTGTAATTGAATCTTGGTATTGTTTTCTTTTTCAGAGAACTGTGTGTTTACCTATTGATTGATCAAATGATTTTTTTATAGTTTCAAGACTAGAAGGAGCTATAGTCTGAAACTTTAACTGTTTGGAGCTTTGTTGGGCTTTTAAATGTTACAGTCTAAAAAATATTTAATATTTTTCCTCATTAATATACATGAAGTACATTGTTTGACTGGTCAATTGGCCATTTGTGACGAAGTGTATCATATGAACGAAACAGATAAAGGAGATAAAACATTCATGGAAGCAACTTTTCTTGAATAAACACCTACCATACATTTTATTTTAAATAGCATTCTCTCAAGAATTGGACTCAAATACATGGAAATTTAAGGGATAGAAGTTCAAGCTCTAATATCAAAATGATAAAAGTAATAACATAAAAATAATATTAATGACATCTAGCATTACCAGACTTTCACTAGGAGCCAGGCCCTTGGCTAAGCTCTTTACATAAATTTTCCTCTTTAATTCTTAAAATAACCTATGAGATATTGTTGTTGTTTGGTACTGTGGAGTCTATTTGCAACTCACAGCAACACTATATGACAGAGTAGAACTGCCCAAAGGGTTTTCTTGGCTGTAATTTTTTTTGTTTAATTTTAGAGGCGAAAGTTTATAGCACAAATTAGTTTGTCATTCAAAAATTTATATACAAATTGTTTTGTGACATTGGTTGTAATCCCCACATTGCATCAGCACTCTCCCTCTTTCCCTTTCCACCCTGGGTTCTCTGTGTCCATTTGTCCAGGATTTCTGTCCCTTTCTGCCTTCTTATCTTTGCTTTTGGGCAGGTGTCGCCCATTTGGTATTGTATTCTTGATTGAACTAACAAGCACGTTCCTCATGTGTGTTTTGGCAATGATCTTTATGGAAGCAGATCACTAGGTTTTTCTGCCATGGAGCCACTGAGTGGGTTCGACCTGCCAACCTTTCAGTTAGCAGCCTGGTACTTAACCATTGCGCTACCAGGGCCCCTTAACCTATGAGAAAGACACCATTATTAGGCCCATTTCACATATCAAGAAATTGAGGCTTGGAGAATTTAAATAACTTGCCCAAGATCACACCTCAGTGAGTAGTAGAGCTGGGACTCAACCAGGTTGCTCAGATTCCAAAATCTATGCTCATTCCCTCTCTCAGCCTGCAGAGGTGGAGGCGAAGGGTGAGCCAGAGAAATAAAGTTGGAAGAGGAGCAAGAGAAGCAACTTGCCTTAAAATCAATAAATCATTTGCAGTGTGTTTGAATCAGATAATAGTCTATAGCAAGATGACTTAATTAGAATACTGCCCTAGCAGAGCCTTGGAGAAAAGCAACTAATTAGACCACAAAATGACTTTTTTTCCTGTCTTGTCTTATCTTCTCATCACACTTTCCAGTCTCTACTTCTCAGAAAGTAACAAAACAATATTAAACATTCTCTCCTGAGCCTCCCACCTGCTGTTCTTGGCTATGATCTCCTGTATTTAAGTCTCTGCAATACTCTCATTCTCTTCTCTTTTTGAGGAGTTCTATTTGCCCACCAAATACTTTTTTTTTTTAAACTAAACAGTGTGAAAGGGCTCAAAATTTATAGTTCTGCTGAAGTCTGTAGCTATAAGATTAAAATTATTTTTGACTAAAGGCAAGATATGTTTTCTTGAGTTGTATCTATCCAGCACATCTTCCTGGGGACGTTATACTACATTACATTGTGGAAGTGACATCAAAACGGCCACACTACAGATCCCTGCAGGCCCCCATGCAACCGTGGGGTTTCAATTAGGTGAAAATGGAATTGTTTTAGCTCTCTCATAATCCAGGAGTATCTGTGGATAAATTCACTGTTTAAATGGTAAATCTTCTGGTCTATGCACCCCAGTGGTGTAGTGGTTAAGTGGTACGGCTGTTAACCAAGAGGCTGGCAGTTTAAATCCACCAGGCGCTCCTTGGAAACTCTATGGGGCAGTTCTACTCTGTCCTAAAGTGTCGGTATGAGTCGGAATCGACTCGACAGCAGTGGGTTTTACGCACCATATGGCCATGAACACACAGCTTAGGAAGGTTTTTCAATGTGCTTTTGAAGTTACATCCCTTCTTTCTCTGATGCTGGTGTATTAAGAAGATAGATATTCTACATGCAATCCTATTTTGCTGCCTATGATCATGCTTTGTAGAAGCAGAAATTGTCTCTGGTCTGGCCTATTAGTATCTGATAAAAACTCTTCCGCTAGAGTGTAAGGAAAGGTGTTCTGGCACAGCCTCTGTTATGTTCCATACTGCACATGTGGAGGTTTCAACTACTAACAGAATTATCTGTTTCTTCCATATCCTATTATTTGTTGCTTCTGAGAATCCTATAAATGGGCTTCTGTTGATGGATCCCCTACAGTAATGGAAAGGATCAATAGTATTGTAAAGACTGCCCCACTGGAAAGAATTATGTGCAATCTTTAAGTGAAAATTGAACAGTGCTGTAAAACAGCATCACCATTTTTGATTATTTAACTAAAGCTGTCAATATTTCATACAGACTATATGCCAGAAAGACAGCTTGCGCAGTTACTTTCTGCATCAAAATTGGAAATGCTCACTATGCTCACGCTGGATTCTTAAGAAAAATAAATTACTTAATCTTAAACCAAGTGACTTTATCCTATTTCCAAACATTTATCATTTTCTGCTTGAGTCTATCTGTTTAAAAGACGTAATATGTATTTTTTATTTGTCACTCATTTTATACTGGTTAAGAACAGAAATGGAAAAATGACTATTGCTAAAACCTAGCTGATAGTCAGGACTATTTATTAACCTAAGTTAAAATAATCACAGCTTGCCTTCACCGGCATTAAGTTTATGACGCACATCAGTAAAAAGTCGGTGTTGCTGATTCATCGCCATCTGCAAATTCAAAATGCTGATACCCTCAGATAGATTAGGCAGGCTAGTCACTGCCTAGAAAAATGTCAATAGAGTAATTTTTAATGATCTAGGACGTATGTTTTCCAAATAAGTAGAGTGGGACTCAGTTATACCTTGGTTTATTGTTATATCAATTTGCACATACCATAGGTCAAATGACAGCCCTCAAATTTAACTTTGAGAATGTTTTTAATGCTACTTTTGAATACCAGCACTAGAAGGAGGCTTTACAGCATTACATATGCCTGCACCTTTAACCACAATCAAAAGTTTAAAATATTTCAGAGCAAAGATTGCCTGAGTTCTCATCAGTGAAGATGAAAGCAAGACTCAACATAACTATTGCGTGTAATGAAAAACTTTTGAAGATTGTTCAATGTAATGTGCACATATGGAACTGTATCATTTAAGAATGTATTTCATTTTAGTTGCATTAAGTCTTGTAGCCAAGTATTCTACTGGGAAGCAAGGTGAAGCAATCTACTTTGTTATCTTCAAATTGCACCGAAGACTAATGACTATAGACATTAAGCACCAGTTCAAGGACAGCATCTCTATGCCACCTTCTAGAATTTGTCTGTACCTTTTCCAGACTTGGAGCTCTGGTGGCACACTGGTTAAGAGCTACAGCTGCTAATCAAAAGGCTGGCAGTTTGAATCCACCAGCCGCTCCTTAGAAACCGTATGGGGCAGTTCTACTCTGTCCTATAGGGTCGCTATGAGTCAGTATCAACATGAAAGCAACACGTTTGTTTTTTTTCCCAGACTTGGCTGGGGAAAAAAGTAGCTTCTTTCATAAATACATGGGTTGCCATAAAACACTCCAGCAAGACTGAACCCGACTGAAACACTAGGGAAATGTAATAAGTTAATAGTGTCTTCAAACTAGTCTCAGAAAAGTATCATGATCTGGCTGCTGAGAGCAGGAAGGAGATCTCCAAATATCGTCCCTCACAAACTCTCTCATCATGCTTGGTCCTTTGGTTTCCCAAGCAGTGGGTGGTTGGGATAATTTGTGGTTGGCTCAGAGTAATGGTCAAGAGATGTACTGAAACAGAGGTTAGGAAATGCTAATAGCCATTTGTCTTTTTCTTTCCTTTATTATGAAAACAGATGGCAGTTAAATGGGAGAACACCTGCCAGGGATAACTCAAAGAAAAAAATTTTTTCTAGTGGCTAATGTCATATTTCTCCAAATATTCTGGGCCCTGTCTTCTGGAAGAATGCATAACCAAGGCAAAACCTGGAGGCAGATAGTTTTATTCCTTGAGCTGGTCCCTTCCCCTTTCTGGGCTCTATCCCCTTCTCCCTTTAGGGTTCCTTTCTGGAGAGCCCAGGGATTTTTTACAGAGCCAAGGATGCCTGCAGCTCTCTGCTGCAGTAGCTCTCTGGCTTGGCAGAGAGGCTTATTCCCTGGAACTTACCAAATCAGCTCCTCTTTTAGTTAAAACTGACTCTCCTATTCCTTAGGGGCCTATGAAATGACTGGCTAGCTGATACGATGGTGAACGAATCCACGTTAAGGCATTAAACACTGATAGTACATTAGTGCGTTAGTCCAAATAACATACACATTTTAGCGGGGTTTTCAATGCCTTAATCCAAATGAGTAAGTATTTTAGGAAATCCAGCAATGTCTGCAAGGCCAGCAGGAAGATGCTTTGAAACATTAAGGCTTAAAGTCTATCTCCTCAAATCAACTCAAGTATTCCACGTAATGTTTATTGGGCAGGGCTGCCTTTAGTAGGCCCGAAGGTACCACAAGGTCTAAAGGACATGAGAGATTTAAACAGAGCTTCAGTTGTCCACCTCACATACCTGTTGCTCATTATAGATGTCACATATTCCAGGAGGGACTGGCACATTGGCACGGCTAAAGATCTGTTTACTTCCAGATTTGGTACTATACACATGAGCTAGGTTAGGCTCCGGGCCCAGGATGGGTAGGTTTAACATATCAGCCACGGCTAAATCATCTCTGTGGAGGATCCCACTGACAATGTAGGCCTCTTTTCCTTGGATGAGATTTTTTATTCTTTTGATTGCTTTGGGACTGTACATCAGGTGGGTAGATAGGCACATATGCTGCTTCTGGGGAAAGATCACATTATTCTTGTTAAAAGGTGTTCCTCTTCTAGACCATACACCTAATTTATAATGTTGCATGCAATAAATACGTTATTAATAGCAGGCTGGGTTATGACCTATCCTGTTGTTTAGCAGTTGAAATTGATAAAAGCTGTTGGGGTGAGGCTCCATAATCGCTCACATCTTTAGTGTGTTGGAAATAGGCTCACTGGGAATAGAACTAATTACCACACATCTGTATTTATTTGATCCACGCGGAATTATCCTTCTGTCAGAAGGAAAAGAGGCTGGCTGTCTTTGCATAATAGTGATTCATCTCTGCAACACTTCTGGCATGGTTTAACACTAAAGCGCCTGGAAAATCAATACAAAACATCAAGAAAAAGCCCTACTATATTCTTCACCACATAGAACTCCTAAACTGGCAATTTTTTAAATGATTCAGTAAGAAAAAGGCACTTGACCTGATACCCTCTCCAAGAATCTACCACAAAGTCCATTTCAGGGAATATGCACTTTTGCAAGGATTATCATGGTTCCAGTCGACAACTCTGGAAAGGATTCACGAATGGAAAATATTTTGAATTTTTCACCAATACTCAAATGCATTTTCCAATAAAGAACTCTTTTTATTTTTGACTATTTAGACTCAGCTCAGCAATACATGAGACTGTTTCATTCAATTAAATAAATAAGTCTGGTATGTCTAATATGTGCAAAGGACAGGGCCAGATGGTCAGCAAACACCAACACTAATATAACCACATCTCTGCTTTCAGGAATAGGGACACAAATAAAAACAGGTAATGCATAACTAACATAAGGCAGATAAGGGTCATACAGAGTGACAGAGAGCCTTGGAGGTATGGAGGAGGGAGGCAGAGGCCACAAGCTGGTGGAGAGAGCTGAAAAGGCAAATTACTCACTCTCTTTGTGCCTTAGTTTCCTCATCTGTAAAATGAGGATAACAATAGTGTTACCCATCTCACATGGATGCTGTGAGGATTAAATGAGAGAATACATGTAAAGCATTTATAATAGTGCCGTGGACACAAAAAGCACTCAATGAATGTTAACTGGTATGATTCTTACGAAGAGGTTGGGGCTGAGGTGAGCTTTTAAGGATGGGTAGGTATGTGAAAGACATTACCTGAGAATGGAATACAAGACCCCAAGATTGTATTCACTTCCTCCAGAGAAGAGTCACCATGGCACATGCTTGGGTTTTGGAGTCAAAAAGATTTGGCTTTCAATCCAACCCTATCACTTATAAGATACATGAACCTGGGCAAGTAATTTAGATTCTCTGAGCCTAAGTTTCTCCATCTGTTAAACTGGAGTAAAAATACCCATTTGATAAGTTGCTCTCAGGATAAAATAAGATCATGAATGTAAACCCATGGTATAATGAATGGCATTGAGTTGATACTCAATTAATGGTAGTAATTACTATTACAGAGAAAACACTCTTTTAAAATCAAAGCCATTTGAAATGTTTTGTTACACACAATTTTAGTGATCTAGTGTTGCTGTAACAGAAATACCACAAATGGTGGCTTTAACAAATGGAAATTTATTTTCTCACTATTTAGGAAGCAAGAAGTTCTAATTCAGGGTGCCAGCTCTAGGGGAATGCTTTTCTCTCTCTTTTGGTTCTGGAGGAAGGTCCTTGTCTCTTACGAGCTTCTGCTCCTGGGTGATCTTCCTCCATCTCTGCTTCCTTGCTTGCTTGTTTAATCTCTTTTACATCTCAAAAGACATTGATTTAAGATACAACCTACACTAATCCTGTCTCATTAACATAACAAAGGCAACCCAATATCCAAATAGGATTATAACCACAGGCATAGAGGTTGGGATTTACAACACATATTTTTGGGTTACAGGATTCAATCCATAACACATACATTTCACCATAATGAAAAAATCTTTTAAGAGTTTAAGTGAAAAAAAAAATGAAGTCAATAAAAATGTCAGTGCAATTAGAAAATCAATGTAATCCACCACATAAATAACACAAAAGAAAAGAATCACATGATCATCTCAATCAATGCAGAAAAGGCATTTGATAAAGTCCAACATGCATTCCTGATAAAAATTCTCAATAAAATACGTATAGAAGGGAAATTCCTCAGCATGATAAAGGGCATCTATACAAAACCAACAGCCAACGTTATTCTTAATGGAGACAGGCTGAAAATACTCCCTCTGAGAACTGGATCAAGACCAGGATGCAGTTTATCACCACTCCTATTTAACATTGTGCTGGAAGTCCTAGCTAGAGTAATAAGGCAAGAAAAAGAAGTAAAGGTGCAAGAAACCAAATGAGACCTACATAAACGGAAAAATATGCCATTCTCACGGATAGGTAGACTCAACATTGTGAAAATGTCAATTCTACCCAAAGCAATCTACAAACACATTGCAATCCCTATCCAAATATCAACAACGTTCTTTAATGATATAGCAAAACTATTCTTTAACTTTATATGGAAAGGAAAGAGGCCCCAGAGAAGTAAAGCTTTATTGAAAAAAAATAAATAAAGTAGGAGGACTCGCACTACCTGACTTCAGAACCTTCTATACAGCTATGATAGTCAACACAGCCTTGTACTGGTACAACAGAAACATTGACCAATGGAACAGAATTGCGAACCCAGATGTAAATCCAGCCACCTACTGTCACCTGATCTTTGACAAAGGTCTAAAGTCTGTTAAGTGGGGAAAAGACAGTCTTTTTAACTAACGGTGCTGGCAAAACTGGATGTCCATCTGTAAAAAAAAATGAAACAGGATCCACACCTCCACCATACACAAAAACTAATTCAAAATGGATCAAAGACCTAAATATAAGAAGAAAAACTATAAAGATCATAGAAGAAAAAATAAGGTCAGTGACAGAGTCCCCTAATACACAGCGCAAATAGCATACAGACCATAACTAACAATACACAAACATCAGAAGATAAGCTAGATAACTGGAAGCCTCTAAAAATTAAACACTTATGCTCATCAAAAGACTATAAAGAGAACCTACAGACTGGTAAAAAATTTTTGGCTATGACAAATCCGACAAAGGTCTAATCTCTAAAATCTACAGGAAAATCCGATACCTCTACAACAAAAAGACAATCCAATTAAAAAATGGGCAAAGGATATGAACAGACACTTCACCAAAGAAGACATTCAGGTGGCTAACAGATACATGAGGAAATGCTCTCGATCATTACCTATTAAAGAAACGCAGATCGAAACTACCGTGTGGTACCATCTCACCCCAGCAAGGCTAGCATTAATCCAAAAAACACAAAATAATAGATGTTGGAGAGGCTGTGGAGAGACTGGAACACTTATACACTGCTGATAGGAATGTAAAATGGTACAACCACTTCCGAAATCGATTTGGCGCTTCCTTAAAAAGCTAGAAATAGAAGTACCATATGATCCAGCAATTTCACTCCTTGTGATATATCCTAGAGAAATAATAGCGTTCACATGAATAGATATACGCACACCCATGTTCACTGCAGCGCTGTTTGCAATAGCAAAAATATGGGAAAAACCTAGGTGCCCATCAACAGATGAATGGATAAACAAATCATGGTACATACACACAATGGAATACAATGCAACAATAAAGAACAATGATGAATCTGTGAAACATCTCAGAACATGGGAGAATTTGGAGGGCATTATTTTTATGCTGAGTGAAAGAAGTCAATCACAAAAGGACAAATACCGTATGAGACCACTATTGTAAAAACTCATGAAAAGTTTTACACACAGAAACAATCTTTGATGGTTAAGAGGGAGGGGACAGGAGGGAAAAGCACTAACTAGACATAGATAAATGGTACACAATACTGGGGAAGTCAGTACAATCTGACCAAGGCAAGGCCATGGAAGCTCCACAGACACATCCATACTCCCTGAGGGAGTGAATTACTGGGCTGAGGGCTGTGGGACCAGGGTCTTGGGGAACATCTAGCTCCACTGGCTTAACATATTTTATAAAGAAAATGTTCTATATTCTACTTTGTTAAGTAGTGTCTGGGGTCTTGAAAGCTCGTGAGCGGCCATCTAAGATACTCCACTGTCCCACCCCATCTGGAGCAAGAGAGAATGAATAAACACAAAGACACAAGGGAAAGATTAGCCCAAAGGACTAATGGATCACAACTATCACAGTCACCACCAGACTGAGGCCAGCACAACTACATGGTGTCTGTCTACCACCACTGATTGCTCTGACAGGGATCACAATAGAGAGTCCTAGCAGAGCTGGAGAAAAACACAGAACAAAATTCTAAATCACAAAAAAAGACTAGACTTATTGGTCTAACAGAGACTGGAGAAACTCTGAGAGTATGGAACCCAGATACCTTTTTAACTCAGTACTGAATTCACTCCTTAGGTAACTCTTCAGCTAAAGATTAGACAGGCCCATAATGCAATATAAGACTAAATGGGCACACCAACCCAGAGGCAAGGACGAGAAGGCAGGAGGGGACATGAAAGTTGGTAACAGGGAACCCAAGGTTGAGAAGGGGTGAGTGTTGACATGTCATGGGGCTGGCAACCAATGTCACAAAACAATACGTGTATTAGTTGTTTAATGAAAAACTAATTTGTTCTGTAAACCTTCATCTAAAGTACAATTTTTAAAAATGGAAAAAAAATGTCAGTGCAAATAATATAATGCAAAGGTGCTTAAATTAGAGGACAGTTAGAAAGATTTTACAGACTAGTACCTACTGCCCTAATTCTAATCAGAATTATCTACTCAACATGGCATTAAAAATGTGGAGAAATGTTGAGCAACCGTTTGCAGGACCATCAGCTGCACCACTTACTTTACAAACTGTTGGAGAGAAAGAGACAGGGGAGCGCCTGGATTTCAGTCTTGCCTGCACTTCTACCCTTCCTTCAGAGTAGGTGTTCTATTTTAAGCTCCTTAATAAAAAAAAAAAATTAAGCTCCTTAGATCTATGCAAATCTCCTGCCCTTTCTACCATAACTTAATCCATTTTTAAAATATACTTCTGAGAATGTGGTTCTAGGAAACCCCTCATCTTCTGTCAGACAGTGGCTGGTAACAAAACAGTTGATACTTTTCTTCGGCTGGGTTCTCCAGAGAAGGAAAATCAGTAAAGTGTATATGTACATATAGAAAGATTTATCTCAAGAAATGGCGCATGTGGTTGTAAAGACTGGCAAGTCCCAAGTCCCAAGTCTGTGGGTCAAATGTCAGGCTGGAAACTTCTCCTGACTCATGCAGTTGCAGGAGAAGGTCAGATGGGAGGCCGCTAGCTCACATGCTGTGGAGGCTGATAAGTTCCAAGACTGGCAGGCAATACACCAGGCTGCTAGCTCAAGTCCCGAGAACTGGAGGTCAGGTGATGACGAGCTGGATGCAAGCGAGCAAGCTTTGCCAGAATGGACATATATATACATATTAGATGCAGGCTATGCCCACAAGGAAACTCCCCTTACAACCAACTGGCTGAATACATCAGATCACATCATGGAGGATGACTACATCATTACATAACTTCCAAACTACATCACTACATAACTGCCAAACTACATCATTACATAACTGCCAAACCACTGAGAATCATGGCCCAGCCAAGTTGACACACAACCTTAACCATCACAATACTTCTTAAGCACCTAGTGGGTTTGGATGGTTGATTACTGTCTTTCTCCATTGTATATTTCATTCCGTTCCTTTTCCTACAAATTATTCCAATGAGGAAATGTAAAAAAATTGAATGGGAAAACTGGTGATTTGAGCCTCAACGCGTGTGGTGGGCTTCTCTAGGTGCCCAGAAGAGCATTTCAAAGGTGGCAACCTTTCACCTTAAGTTCACAAGTTCAAAGCATTTTGACAGCTATCTTCTCATTTGATCCACAAGACACTATATCAATTAACAGGCCCTATTGTGGAAACAGAAACTCTGGCGGCATAGTGGTTAAAAAGCTACAGCTGCTAACCAAAAGGTCTGCAGTTTGAATCCACCAGGTCCTCCTTGGAAACTCTATTGGATAGTTCTATTCTGTTGTATAGGGTCCCTATAAGTCAGAAACAACTCGATGGCAATGGGTTTGGTTTTGTCGTTTATTGCGGAGAAGGGGAAATTGAGGCTCAAGTGAGTCACACAGCTAGTAAACGGTAGAGACAGGATTTGAACCCAGTCGATTGCACTCTTCCTATCATGCCACAGCTGCCACCATTTTGCCCATTTTACAGATTGAGAAGTGAACATCTGGTGGTTTATGAGGTATGATGAGAGATGGCAGATGCGGCAACAGAACCAAATGTTAAAGTTCTGAGCACATTTCCAGCCAGGATGGATTTGCGTCTCCTCTAGGTTTGATTAGCTCTATTGGCAAGTACTCTACTGACTCTGGATTATAGTCAACTGGGGGCATGCTTTACTTTCTACTTTCAGGCAAGATGGTACCACAGCACTGTGTTCAGTAAGTGTTTAATAAAGATTCAAATGTGAGTGAGTGATGGCAGAGACACATTACTGGCCGTGTGTCTTGTATGACCATTTAGAGAACCCATATCTTCACATCCGGGCAGTGGATTAACACAGATGACAAAAATCTAGAATGTTCCAAATACATGACGCAGCATTTTAGCTACATTTATCAACACTGAGTTAAGTTTTTTTTTTCTTGACCTGAGACAAAAGGTACTTTTTTAAGATATCTTTGTAAACGTTAAAATGTTCAAAAATGGACATGATGACAATAATTGCACATTTTACCACTACCACCAGTGTCTTGGAGAGATGTGCAAATAGATTTTTGGCAAGCTTTAAAAAAAACTCCTCAAAGCCATCCATTTGAATGAAAATCAGTACTGATGTAATCTCTCAAATCCGTTCAAAAGAAATAAAGCAATAATTAAACAGGAGCAGGAACTGATTTCAAAGTGAGAGGTTAATTTTTGTATTTTTGATTGCCTATGGGTGATTAATTACTCAAATAACTTAAACTTAAACTATGAGAAGCATTAAGTACTTAAAATATTCCCTACGTTTCCACTTATGAAGAGGCAAACCCAATCTACGAATATAACTCCGTATATCTGTGACTGTTGTCTACCTAGCTCCTGCTTGGAAGTTGTGGAGCAGACTGGGAAGGGTACATTTCTCAGATGAAAGAATTATGGAGTTGGAAAGGACTTTAAAATGATCTAATCCATCATCTCACTTTACAGATGAACAACAGAGACCAGAGAGGTAAAGGGGCTTGCCCAAGGCCACAAGGTCACCCAGGAGCAAAGCAGTCATTTGAACTCATAATAGTGTTCTGGGGTCAGACAGATTTTGGCTCACGATCTGGCTCCACTAATAACCTTGGACTGGAAAATGAGTCTTGGTTTTCTCAGCCATAAAAGGAGATTGATAATTTGTGCCTTCTTGTATTGCTCTGAGGACCAAGTGAGAAAACGTATGCTAAGCATCTAAGATAGAAGGCATTTGATAAATGTTCAGGCACTTTCCTTTTCCCAAATCTAGTGCCTCTTCCCCACCCCATGCCTCTTCAACTCATATGGTCATTTCAGAAGTACAGGAAGTCTTTATTAGCAACCATTAAGCATTAGCTCCAGTTTCTGAAGGAGAAAACCAGGAATTCAACTAAATGTTAATAATAGTTCTTTTTCTTCCTTGCTTTCTAATGTCCACAATAACTATGCCACTGGGGCCAGGGAATAGCTAGAAGCACCAAAGCAATCCGTGCAATGGTGGAGGATATTGGGAGATTCCAAAGAATATAAGTAAGCGGCAATGATTTGTCCCCTGTCCTTTCTCTTGCTTCCCTGCTGCCCCTGCCTTCTTCTTCCCCAGCCAAAGATGCAGGGAGACAGAACAGAGTAGAGGGCTTCTGAGGGAAAATTGAGGTGTCCAGTTAGGAAAAAAATAAAATCTTCATCTTGTTAGAAAAGAGCAAACCCTGATGACAATTCAGTGAGTATACCAACAAAGTACAGATTCTAGGTGCTATAATCTTCCCCAGTTCTGGCAGGACTTTTCTTAGCCTTTGTGCCCCCTCCTCACCTTTTGTGTGTGTGTGTGTGTGTGTGTATGTGCATGTGTGGGAAATCATGATGCCTCTGAAGTGCCCAACATATATGATGTCTCCTGTGTAAAGCACGCAGTTTCTCTGGCAATAGATAACTGACTTTGGTACATCCCACCTGTGAATGGAGGGAGCTATCTTTATTAGCAAATTCAGAGTCTTTAATTGTAAAACAAAAGTCTCCTCAAAATTGCACAGACCATTGGGTATTAAAATGGTGGTCAGTGTCATAGATTGAATTGTGTCCCCCAAAATATCTGTCAACTTGGTTATGCCATGATTCCCACTATTGTGTGATTGTCCACCATTTTGTCATCTGATGTGATTTTCCTATGTGTTGTAAATTCTATCACTGTGATGTTAATGAGATGGATGATGTTGATGAGATCTATAAGATTAGATCGTGTTTTAATCCAAACTATTTTGAGTTATAAAAAAGAGATGCAAGTAGAGAGACATGGGGACCTCATACCACCAAGAAAGCAGCACCGGAAGCAGAGTATGTCCTTTGGACCTGGGGTTCCTGGGTGGAGAAGCTCCTAGACCAAGGGAAGATTGATGACAAGAACCTTCCCCCAGAGCCAAGAGAGAGAAAGCCATCCCCTGGAGTTTGTGCCCTGAATTCAGACTTCTAGCCTACTAGATTTTAAGAGAATGAAGTTCTCTTTATAAAAGCCATTTGTGGTGTTTCTGTCATAACAGCACTAGATAACTAAGACAGTCGGTTAACATACAGAATTTAAATTCTTGTTAAAATGTAGAGAAATTCACTTCACACCATCTCAAGCACAGCCTTATGCTTAGAATGCTGCCCTCAGGGTTCCATGAATTTCTCAAAGGCCTTTGTTTAGGGATAGGCTTCCACTCAGAATTAATCCCATTCATTAAAAATCAGTACAAATGTGACATGGTAAATCAACCCAAATTCTCCTGAGGGGGAAAAATGTCATGGAGTGACAAGGAATACCAGTATGGAAATCAGAAAACATGGGGCCCTAGTCTAAAGTCTGTCCCTAACTAGCTTTGTGACCTTGGGCAGGACCAGCTTCTCTCTACCTTGGTGTCTTCCACACAAAACTAAGAGAAAGGGACTGCCGATGTTATAAATTCACCTACTTGCTGGTGCCACTGTATCACTGCAATTAGGCTTTTAGCTACAGAGAAACTGGGCAGGAGTAGCTCAACTAAGTCGGAAAGTTAAACTGGGATATTTATTTCCTACAGTCCAACTAGTAGTCTAATCAGTAAAGCTGTTAAACTTGCAATAATATTTCACTGATGTGTACCAGAGCGTTGCAAGTTATAAAATTTCCAATTTAATTTTACTGCATCCCTGAAGCCGCAGTAATTAGAAGACAAACTCACAGTGAAGATGTTTACAGCTTCAGGGGTGATAACTTTGAACCTGTCCTGCAGGTCACTTCTGGCCTCAGGGTTCCCCGATTTGACAGCTGCCTGTAGACTCAGGATTTTATGGTAATACAGCAGTAACTCGTCATCCATGTGATGGGAGCAGATGTAGATGACGCTCACATTGTCATCTAAAACAATAGGCACAACGTTAATTACTGGAAGAAAGGTAAATGACATTATGAAACCTGGCACTGAACTGACGCTGAGCACTTTAAAATAAAGAGCACATCCAAAAGCCACAATAAAGTTAATTTAGATTGGTTTTGTACAAATCTTAGCAATTTAACTGGCTTTTCTGCACTTCAGCATTTCTCTAAAGAAAAGATAAATAATAGCGTCATCAACAAAATAGGTGCAATGATTCCTTCTGAAGGAAGGGCTGTGAGGTACCATGGACCAGTACTTTCAAATAATATGTAGGGATTCAGCTACACAACTCGCATTAACATCAACGGGAGTTGTCTACTGCTTCAAAAGTTTATCCCATTCACTTCGGTAAATTATAAAAGAGAGCTCTTAACTTTAGAAAGCTGATGAAACTGCAATATCTTATTCTGCCTGGTCTTGACAGGGCCAATGTGGGGAATGTCCTGTCCAAACAAATGGTCTGATTATGACCAGAGTAATGATAATTTCAGGAAACTAACCTTTTCCTGCTTCATTTCCAAAGAGGAGTATTTCCTTAAATAGCACCTCTAGTGATTCTTGGTTTAAAGGAAACACTCTCTTAATTTAACTTAACTCCTTTTTGAGATGTGCTTCTAAGTACATAGAAAGAAATCCTAATTAAATATCTTATCCAAATGGAATAGTGATATGAGATTGCCCGCTCCACGCTGCAGATTTTTTTTAAGGAGTACAAACAGGAAGTCAGCAGCCAATGGAGTCATTCATTCATTAATTCATTTGTATAATAGCTGACTGATGAGTAGGGGCAAAGCACTTGGCTAGACATGGAGAGAAGTACAGCAATCAAAGCAACTGAGATGTTGCCCTTGGCGAGCAAGCATTTCACATGTGCAAATACCTGTAAAACACGGGGAGAGTAGTGGGCACAAGGAAAATTGCAGCCTGGGTACTTAGAGTTTACAGGAGGGAGGTAGAGCTGGGAAGGCAGCTTAAGACTCCTTTGTTCAGTTTGCTGGAGTACACAGAGCATGTTGTTGTTGCTGTATGCTGTCAAGTTGATTCTGACTCATAGTGACCCTGTATGACAGAGTAGGACTGCCCCACAGGATTTCCTAGGAGGCACTAGTCCCTGGAGAAGGATATCACACTTGGTAGAGCAGAGGACCAGCAAAAGAGAGGAAGACCCTCAATGAGACAGACGGACACAAGGGCTGCAATGATGGGCATAGCGATGGTTGTGAGAATGGCACAGGACTGGGCAGTGTTTTGATCTGTTGTACACAGGGTCACTGTGAGTCAGAAGTGACTCAATGGCACCTAACAACAACAATCTTTATGTGAGCAGATCGCCAGGTCTTTTCTCCCGTGGAATGGCTGGTGGGTTTGAACCGCTGACCTTTCAGTTAGCAGCCAAATGCTTAACCACTGCACCACCAAGGCTGGTTCAATTCTGGCTCAGCTGCCTTGAAACCCAGGGCACATGATTTAACTTTCAAAGCACTGGTTAAGTCTGGCTTAGCTGCCTTCCCTGGGGACATTATTAAACCACATTTTTTAACCTTTCAAAGCACTTGTTTCTTCATAGGTAGAATGGGAAACCTGCTGCACAGCGTTTGAGAGAGTATTAAATGAAAGAATACACATAAAGCACATTGTGCAGAGTCTGGCACATAGCAGGTGCACAACAAATGGTCCAGGTGCGCGCCCCGCCGCCCCCACTGACTAGGCCAGCCAACAGTGATTCCCGGCCTGCCTCTGGGCTTGTGCTTTTAATCAGTTCCTCAACACTTAAGGTGACTAAGTGGTATCCTCTGCTGTTTCATCCTATTGTTTCAAATGTATTAATTTTGAGTCTCCAAGTTCCTTCAAGGCAGGAAGCAGGTTTTACACCCTTTCCTGTATGGCCCACGCCCTGGTACACTGTGCAGAGCACAGAAGTCAGGCAATAAGTACTTGTGAGTTGACTGGGGGATTTGGGGGGATGAACAGAACCAGGAAGTGGAAAGTCTTACACATTTAGAGAGACAGGCGCCACGCAGGAGGAAGCTCCCCTTCTGGGGGCAGGCAGCCTGTGGCCAGAGGCAGTGTCTTGGGATGGGAACAAAATTGAGCCCAGAGTAGGTGCTTTTTACATTTTCCCGTTGCCTTCGAGTTGATTCCGACTCAGCGACCCCACAGGAGAGTAGAACTGTACCATGGGGTTTCCAAGGAGCAGCTGGTAGATTCAAACTACTGATCTTTTGGCTGGCAGCTGAGCTCTTAACCACTGTGCCACCAGGGCTCCGAGTAGGTGCTAGGTAAATGTAAATATTTAAGTGACTCCAATTTAATTTTGAAACCAAATTCCACATAAACCTCAAAATAAATTGAGGAGACGGTAGTTAAATAACTTGTTCCAAATTGCTGAATGAGCAAATCAGTTATTCCAAATCCTGTGTTTTCAAGAATAGCGTCTTACCAAACTAGTGGTTTTTAAAACCAAACTAGTAGTATTTTAAAAAGTGTAAAAGGACAAGACACGAAAACAAGCAACATAAAGGGCTTAGAGACGCTGTGTAGCCGAAGAAAAATAGACTTTTCTTGGGAAGAAATTTCTAGGTTACAAGTGATACTAAAGCATGTTGCTAATTTTCACCTTTCTGTTCATTTCTGGCAAAGGAATACATACATATCACTAACACTAATACCAGGCTTAGTGCGACTTGATCACGAATTTACAAATATTCAGAATTAACTGACAGGCAATTTTGGAAATGAATAAGACGATGAAAGTTGCTTTGATTGCTGGTCAGTAGTTAACATCAGTCACTCTTTTGCTTAACTTATCCAGGAATTGAAAACACAAGTTATTGAGGTCTCCAGCTGACACCTTCGACTTCACAGCCAATGTTGGAGTGACAAGTCTTACCAGCGTGATCGGATTATCTTGTTTCCCCTGAATAAGCGGAAAAATCAACACCTTTTAATAGAAATTAATTGATTTTTTTTTAAAAAGGATAATCATCTATCTTCCATGAAATTCTAATTTTTCTAGCTTTTTCATAGTTTTATTTCACAAGTAGTTTTTTTACTTCTAACTACTACTTATAAATGTCCATTACTCCTCTTGAAAAAGTTTGGTGATCGCACCACTGTATCAGGAAGACAGTGTAGCAAGAAAAGACATTTGGTTCATAATCTCTCCGGAAATTTCTACTTAGCACAATTTTCCATTGCAGGTAGACACAGACTGAATTTTTGAATTATTTAATAATAGAAGCCTAATTCAAGTCTTTTTCAATAATTGGAATCTTTTATAAAGAAATTCTCTGGTGATGGTTTATACTATAAATAGAAAGACATAGAAAAAGCTGAAGAAAAAAATTAATTCAAATAAAGTAGAGCAAAGTCTGCCCTCTGCTGCACTTGTGTGATTTCCACCCAGTCAGGTTTTGAGTTGAAACAGCTCAGCACGAACAAATCAATGTAAGTCATTAATAAACATTTTTTTTTGGTAATGCTGAGAAACAATATTAGTGCCTAGGTAATAGATTAAAGCAATTAGACTATTATTATTTTAGGACTCTCTAAATTTCTAGCACTGATGTATTTTTGTTACCAAATGGCATTTATAAAATAATAATGATGCTGAAATATATATGAATCAAGTAAACTATGCCATTCCAGGGAGCCAGCTTAGTTGATCATTGATAATTTTAAATTCTCCCTTGTTTTGCTTAAATAAGGGCCAAAGCAATTATGTTTTAACAAAACAAAGTTCTTATTTGGTAACTAATAGGAACCTCACTTTGGTTTAACCCTGAATGTTTGGCCAGTACCCCCAAAACTAACTCAGTGTTATTGCTTATTGCTCAGGCTTTGCATCTTACGTTCTTTAAGTGGTACTGAATCCTGGCCTCCAACAGCATCAACCAAAGTCACCAAATCCATGCATGCTTTTCCCCTAGCCCCAGACTGGTGTCTGATTTATAAATGATCAAACTAGTATCAGAACTTAACTTTTACAAAGATGTATCTTTCACAGAATCAAGGTTGTATTTCTAAGACTTCCCCCCATAGCCACTTTTTGTTTTCTAATAATTAAATGATTTTTTTTTTTAAAAAAAACCATTGCCGTCGAGTTGATTCTGACTCACAGTGACCCTAAAGGACAGAGTAGCACTGCCCCATAGGGTTTCCAAGGAGCAGCTGGTGGATTTGAACGGCCGACCTTTTGGTTAGCAACTGTAGCTCTTAACCACTATGCCACCAGGGTTTCTGTATTTTAAGAAGCTTCTTCTAAAAATCTGTTTTCGTTTCCCTCTTTTCTTGCAATGAAAGCACAATGCTTCATTTCTGATACCACCTCCCACTTATTCCCGAGATAATATCACAAACACTATTGGCACAGATAGGATAGTTTGACCTGACTCATTACCAAAACCAAAAACAAAAACGAAACCCACCGCTGCTGAGTCAATTCCGACTCATAGCAACCCTACAGAACAGAGTAGAACTGCCCAATTGAGTTTCTAAGGAGCGCCTGGCAGATTCAAACTACCAACCTCTTGGTTAGCAGCTTAACCACTATGCAACCAGGGCTTCCTGACTCAGTACAAGATCCAGTAAAGGAAGATGATTTGGGGCTATATAAGAGAGAAATACTTATCCAAGCTTGCAGCAAAGAGAATTTAGAAAACTGCCCAAGTTAACCGGTTAAAATGCCCATTTTTTCAAGTTGACTTCACTGTAAATCTGTTCTCTGAAACAAAACATTCAATTGCCCTGCAAGTAGATGAACCATCCAAGCTGTTTCCTTGTACAAAAACTATGAAAGAATCAGTCTGCGCACTGCGTTTTTCAGTGCAATCAAAACAAAAGCCCCCCAAACATTTTATCAACATCCACTGATAAACATCCCAAAGAGTCATGTGTGTAAAAGCGTTTACTGTACCGAAAATGTCACACAGCCTCCCCAGCTGCATGTTCTGCTGTGTGTCCATGTCAGCAATATGCTTTCGCACAGGCTGGGAATATCCTAAAAGGCAAACAAGGTGTCAAAACCCAGAAAAAAAAAAAAAAGTCAGTATAACACAATGGCACACTAGAATTTCAAAATGTCCCAGTTTACATTTCAGAATTTCTGTGAAGTAGAGCAGCGCAGCTGCTGAGGGTGGGGTCCTTCCTTCTCAGGGGATCAGGCACTATTCTGGAAGATGCGCTAAGCATCACATTCTGCATCAGGGACGTTCATATTTTGTCAACGATGCCAGCACAGCTGCTGGGAACCAGAATTAGAAAAACTGGGGGAAATTTTCTGACATTTAACCTGAATGCTCAAGACGGCATGTAAGAATATTATACTCAGGTTCAAATAAATTGTTTTAGCTTTGCGATTTCTACTTCCTACGTGGCATTTTGAAGATGTAGCCCCAGAATCATTCTGAACTGACACAGATTTCAGAACAACCCCTCGCTGTCAGGAATATGTATTTAAGTAATTCTAAATACTAAAGAAATAAGCTTCTGCTTACAGGCAAGAGAACTTTGAACCTTCAAAGGGTGAGAAAGGTTACTGCAGTTACTTTGTCAGTACTAATTAAAGCCTGCAATTGGCCTTCGTTTCCGTCGGAAGCAGCAGAGAAGGAAAACATCTGCGGATTACGACTGTCCAAAAATCTTCTGCAAGAGAAACAAGTGCAGCAACACTTTCTGCTGATATTTACGTCTTTCCAAAAAAAAAGCAAAAAGTAGATCAAAACATGAACTTAAAAGGCATTGCATACTCACAAGCAGGTATAATTGCTTACATGAAATTCAGCAATTTATAGGTGCAACCTTTTTTTAAAATAAAATTGCTTTTCACATCTTGAAGAGATGCTTCAATGCCTCCTTGTGGTTAGTGAGCCCAAACACACGTTTCAAGCTAAAGTGCTATAGATAAAGTGATTTTATATACTGCATCTTCAAGCTGTGACACTGATTTCCTTCTCAGCATAAGGAAAACTATAGCAATTCAGCCAACAGGGCTTCAGATCAAATGAACTCTGATAATTGGCTCTTTGCTTTGATGTCAGTGTTTAAACACGAGACAACGTCTGGAAATTAAATGAGTTTACGATTCATCTAAAAGTCTCTCTTCTACTTTATGCCTATGAACCTAAGAACCAAAGAGGCAGAAGGACAAAACGGGTTGTTTGAATTATTTAGAAAATTATTAATTTCTCAAATAACTTATGGAACCATTCTGTGCATGGAAGCTAACATAAACAGCTGCAATTTCAATGCTGTCTGTATGTGTGATTACAATATTATAACTCTTGGGATTTTGTATATAGTTTATATATATATAATTCTATCTACAGTCAGTGAAATGTTTAGAAAGATGGGTGGTGAGTAACATATATCAAGACCATAAGAAGGCAGGAAAAATGCCTAAAGTATGATTAAGAAAGTGCCTGAGAGCATTCCATGAACATATTTCCTTTCAAAAGAAAAGATAAAAGGCAGCGTGAGATGTCTCATTAAGATGATGTCCAATTTAAAATAAAAAGATGTCTGATCACTTTGTTACCGCATATGCAGCACGTGAGTGAATAAGGCTGTTGCCAGTCCAGCACTTGAGGTCGACTTTCCAACAAATTACTTGATACCTCTGTTACCACTGTTGAAGGCTGCACATAAAGTGTCTACTTAGAATTATGACAGACCTGGCTGATCAGTTACCCCTAGAAATATACCCATTTTAAAGAACTGAATGTTAACCACCTCATAGCACTGTTACAAGAGGACAATACGAAGTACCAGATGTGAAAACATTTTGTAAGCTGTGAAGTGCTATATAAACATCTCATTGCCCATTGCCGTCAGTCAGTTCTGACTCATAGCGACCTTATGGCACAGAGTAGAACTGCCCCATAGGGTTTCCAGGGAGGAACTGGTGGATTCAAACTGCTGACCTTTGGTTAGCAGCCCAACACTTAACCACTGTGCCACCAGGGCTCCATATGAACATAAGGTATTTCAATGTTATGAGGTATGTGCACTTCCAGAGCATATAATAAGACGAACAAATCCTGTAACAAGACTATTCTATGTGGATAAGATACATTATTAACATCAGAGTAGAAGTTTGGAGTCAATTTTTTTTTTAGATTTATTCTTATTTTTTGTCATCCACAAGGTACATGTGTTCACACCTTGGTGAAAAGACCTCATCAATCCTGGCCAAAACCAAACAAAAAACCAGACCCGTTGCCGTCGACTTGATTCCAACTCATAACGACCTTATAGGACAGAGCGGAACTGCCCCATAAGGTTTCCAAGGAGGGCCTGGTGAATTCGAACTTCTGGTTAGCAGCCATAGCTCTTAACCACTACACCACCAGGGTTTCCAATTAAAAAAAGAAAACAGGGTTTCCAATAAAAAAAAACTAAATTTTTTTTTTTTATTATTGGAATGGCATATATTAAATACAACAGTGACTTAACCGGGAAATTACCAATAAGGATATTGCAGCCTGAGTTGTTTGGCAGATATGCCTGGTGTCAATGGGACATAACACTTTGGAATATAATCTATAGAGACATGATTGCCTCACAGGTCAGACTGTAATATTGGAGCAGTTTTGAGAGACCATTTACCTCAACCCTGTGGTGTAACAGATGAGGAAACTCAGTAAATGCCTGCCTCTTGTTCAAGATCACAGAAGCCTACAAATTGTTACGTAGTTCAGATAAGACATAGTTAGCTCTGTGGTAAGTGGGTCACATTAAACAAGAGAGAAGGCAAGACTGCAAGTGCAAGCAGAAAAGAACTCCAGAACAGACACAGAGCCTTTGGCTCTTCTCTTGTTTTTCCTTTATTGTGGTAGGCAGAATAATGGCCTTCCAAAGATGGCCACGTCCTAATCCTCGTCAGCTGTGAATATGTCAGGCTACATGGCAAATGGGATAAAAGGCTACAGATGGAATTAGGGTTGGTAATTAGCTGAATTTAAGACAAGGGGATTATCATGGATTATTCAGGTAATCACACACACACACACACACACACACAAAAACCCAGTGCCGTCGAGTCGATTCCGACTCATAGTGACCCTATAGGACAGAGTAGAACTGCCCCATAGAGTTTCCAAGGAGCGCCTGGCAAATACGAACTGCTGACCCTTTGGTTAGCAGCTGTAGCACTTAACCACTATGCCACCAGGGTTTCCCAGGTAATCACAAGGGTCCTTAAAAGTGGACCAGGGGTGTAGAAAAGCAGAAAGTTTGAGAAAGATGTGACTGTGGAAGAAAGGCACACAGAGACGCAACACTGCTGGCCTTGAAGGTGGAGGAAGGAATGTGGGCAGCTTCTAGAAGCTGGAAAGGGAAAACGGAATCTCCCCTACAGCCTCTAAAAAGGAATGCGATCCCACTGATATCTTGGCAATCATTTCTCCAATTTCATCTCCACCTTTATCCTTTTCTCACCCCCTCCACACTTCATGGCCATTCTCATCAGATGATGCTAATTGCCTCAACAAATGATGCAAACTGTCTCTGGTGGGACTGGCCTTTCCTTCACTGGAAACCATAGAAACTCAAGAACATGAGCAAGGCAATGCTTAGTGAATAAGGCTTCTTGGAACTGGTGTGTGCCCCTATGGTGGACCCCTACTGCTGCGGTGGAATCACGTGCTCTTGAACCCCCTGCTTATTACCCTGCGGTTTATTCCTGGTTTCTTTTGTATACAAATCCTATTCCTTGACAACGGTGCGGTATCTGAGGCAGAGAAGGTACTAATTTCTGATTACTGAGTAATTGCCATTCATGTGATCCCCTCTGGCCTGAGATGGTGATCATCCATGCCTCAGTATGATGATCTGAAGCCGTGGTTCTCAACCTTTTTCCCATCTTGAAACACTTGATGGGGGATGTTCGAATGCATTACATGCTTCCAGAGGCCTGCACAGGGTTACAAGAGCAGCAGCAATAACTCTATCCCTTTCCCTTCCACTCAAGAGAGCCTACTGGATCCGAGCTGAGTGAGAGTGACATTATCATAGGAGTAATTTGAATTGCTCCAATTCGTAAAGAAAAGTTAACTGTTAGCCAACGTCACTACTCTAATAGTAAACATTTAGGGGGACATGTGCTGTACTTCACAAATGATTGCATATCAGCATATTGCAATAATCGAGAGAGCTGAGATCTAGGGATATTATAGTTACACCCAGATGTTAGCCACTTGTGGAAGTGTGAAAGCACAAGATACTGAGAGATCAAGAAGGTGGAACTCCAAGAGATAGCACCTGAGAGACTTATCTGGTTATTTACATAATACATCATGTGTTGGTTTGATTAAAATAAAGCTGGTAGCTGTTTTGGGGGGGGATTAGGGAATTTTGAGATGAGGATGTAGAAAACATTGTAGGCACTTAAACATTTTTTGAGTTTTTAAAACATTCTCAAATCAAATGGAGCCAAAGGGATTCTGCTGTGGTTCTGAAAGTAGGCTGAAGACTTTGTCTTGTTCAAACTCTTTGTCAGTGGCTGGCACAGCACTGCATTCAACAAAAGCCAGTGATTCTTAAAGTGCGGTCTGGGGATACAAGAGTCCCTTGAGACTCTTTTGGGACAAATTAGTTTCAAAACAATACAAAGACTTTGTCCTTTTTTAGTGTTATTAAAATTGAGCATTCAATCTCACAAGTTACAAAATACAAAAAGTTTACTGATGTGACTTCTGATTCCACATTGCAACAAACATTTAAGAATTACCAGTTGTCTAGTTTTGGTGTAGCAGCAAAGAAAAATCTACTCAATTCTCTGAAAACTCATCGCCGTTGAGCCGATTCTGACTAATGGCGACCCTATGTGTTACAGAGTAGAACTGCCCCATAGGGCTTTCTTGGTTGTAATCTTTACGGAAGCAGATCGCCAGGCCTTTCTTCTGCAACGTCGCTGCACGGCTTAAACCGCCAACCTTTAGGTTAGTAGTTGACCGCATACCACTTGCACCACCCAGGGACTTTACCAAAAAACCAAACCACACCCATTGCTGTCAAGTTGATTCTAATTCATAGTGACTCCACAGGACAGAGCAGAACTGCCCTACAGGGTTTCCAAGGAGCGGGTGGTGGATTTGAACTGCCAACTTTTTTGGTTAGCAGCCAAGCTCTCAACCACTTTGCCACCAGGGGTCAGGGATCTTAAGGGTTCTAAAATATTCTTCCCTTTTCCAATTACCTATTTGTGTAGGGCTAGATTTTCTTCATAGGCTTCAACCAAAACAACATATTGCAACAGACTGAATGCAGAAACAGATATGAAAATCCAACTGTGTTCTATTAAGCTAGATATTGAAAACCTATAAAACAATGCCACTCTTCTCACTAATTTTTTCTGTTTGTTTAGGAAAATACAAATATTATAAACTGCTATATATAAAATATGAATATAAAATATTTTAAAAATACAAATACAAAATTTTAAATAAAACCTGTTTTTAAGTAATATTGATGGTAGGTTTATTGTTACTATTTTTAAATGAATTCATAAATGTTTTAAAAATTTCTGTTTTACTTTCTAATATCATAAATATCAATAGACACAACCCTCTTAAACCAAAGCTCTTTAGGCTCTTTAATAATTTTTAAAGGTGTAAAGCAGTCCTGAGACCAAAAAAGCTTGAGAACCACTGAACAAACCTTTTGATATTTTTATGAGAACGGAGATGACAGAGGTCTTAGTGTATGTGATATTCTCTTTTGAGCATATCCTAACATTAATCAATTTTATGACAAGCTTATAAGCTGCTGCCACTTTACACCCAGTTCAATGCTTTTTCTGTATTTCATGGTACAGCACCAGATAGCTCAGGACCAACCGGAAAATATTAAATGACAGGGTCACAGGGCCAGCTCTGAAAACTCCCCAGTGATTGAGCATCCATTGGGATTATGTGAATGAATAAAACGTGTTTTGATTTTAGGTTGGGCTATAAAGAAATTTGAAAGTTTAAGTGTACCTTGTTCCTGATCTTAAAAGATCTGGATATTTCTGGAAAATTCTGTCTGGGAGGTCTTGGCAGTACATCCGCCCCAAGGATCTAGTGTGGCAATACCATACATAAATTATGGAATCCATGATGCTACTTGCCAATATATATGTTGAAGACTGCAAAGATGTGATTGAAAGTCCTGTTTTCCCAGCTCTGAGGTGGAAAGAACAGAATGTATCTTGTCTATGAGTAGTCCACTCCAAGATGAGAAAGTAAAAAAGTGCTGATGTGTTTGGAGGCATAGTCAAAATGATTTCAGATATAACACTCTTTGCTTCAGTCTTCCACTCTGCCCTGTTCACAAATGGAGGGAAGCCCAACTTCTCATCTTCTGGGGGAATGGAGTGGAGCGAGGAAGCAACTATCTCCTGAGCATTTGTGGTTTTCTCCGTTCAGTGTATGGCCAGTTGTGTGCACAATTAAGTTTTTCTATCTTTTTTTTTTTTTTAAGGCTTTTTTGACAGTACAGACCAGCTGAAAAATGTTGCTTTTGTGAACTTCACAATGACAGGATCCTACATTTTATGGAATGGAATATTTTAGAGACCACTAATTGTGCTATCCTCAAGGTTAATTTGTTGAAATAATGCACAGAGGAAAGAAGAACAAAGCTGAAGTATACATATTCCTTTTAGCCATTAAATCAATTAGAAATGAAATAAAAGATACATGAAGAGCAAAAGAAAAAAAAAACCCACCTCAAAACAATATCACTTTTTTTTTTTTCCTTAAAGGACAAAGAGAATTGAGAGGGAGAACTAGTCACTAGGGGTTTAATTGGCTGGCAGCTGCCTCCCATACCTGCTCACAGCATTCCAACCCACACTTGGCACATCCTGTTTAATGTCCATATATTAACAAATGTCACTGAGTTTAAGTGCGGCACCAAATGACGCACTGTAATAAAGGTGCACAGGGGTTAAATTAAAGAGGAGAATAATCTGGCCAAAGACACTGGAAGCAGGACTAGTGTTTATCTTTATTTATTTATTTATTGCATGAATTCGTTTTGGGGTTTTTTTTAGACCTCTGATTTTTCTAGAGGAATTGGAATTCTTTGTCACAGTGCTCTCTGACTTGACTGATAGATTTTGTTAGAAACAGACCCTAGTTTTCTATTCCTAGTATGAACTCTGGTAGATTATTTTGTTATAATTACCTTTCATTAATAAAAATGATAAAGATATGCAATATCCAATTAAGGGATCAGCTTATATAACCTGGGAAGCATCATTTTTTATCATCTTATAAAATTACAAGGCCAACTGGTTTCTGTCGACAATTAGGCAACAGCATCCCACCTATCCGTGCAGTAAAAACAGCTGAATTTTTTTGTTATATCTAGGATAATGCCTGAAACATATGGCAGTCAGTCATGTTTCATAACCCCTCCTCTCAAAGAGAATACTTTGCAATGTGTAATTGTTTTAATATTCATGCCATCACGCTATAGATTAAAAAAATACATTATAAGTATTTTGTGGTCAAAAACATCACTGAAAGGCTATCCTTTTTGCGTTTGCTGGCTTGGAGAATGCAATTATTCCTGCATGTGTACAACTGTGTGCAAAACAAATAACCAAATGCCTACAACTGCAATACATTATGCAGTTATCGGCTACTTGGCTGTCACTTTTAGGGCTCAAACAAGTTAGTGCAGCCCCAATTGGCTACTGGCATGGTGTAATTATTTCTAGGGTTAATTCTATAGCAGAATTGGTTGCAACTCTCCTACGGAAAGAGGAAAAGAGAACAGGGCTGTAACTT